>NC_133617.1:579821878-579920995 GCF_048593235.1 Sminthopsis crassicaudata | reverse complement strand
TATCTACTTTCCTCCTTAAGGAAATTGTTAAAACTATGTTTATTTTCTTTCTCTTTCTTCTTTCTTTTTTCTTCCCTTCTTCCTTCCTTTCTTTTTTTCTTCTTCCTTCCTTCCTTCCTTTCTTTTTTCTTTCCTTCTTCCTTCCTTCCCTCCCTCCTCTTTCCTTCCTTCCTCCCTCCCTCTCTCCCTTTTCCTTCCTCCCTCTCTCCCTCCCCTCCCTCCTTCACGTCCCTCCCTCTCTTTCTTTTTCTTCTTTTCTTTCTGTCTGTCTTTTTTTCACCTCTCCACACTAACCAATTCCATCTCTTCTCTGTTTCCTCTTTCCTGACTATCTAAACATAATGCAAATTCTACCCCAAAACACTGATATTTCTGAAAATCTGATGTTACATTCACAAAAAAGGAGAGACATATCCTATTACATTCTCATCAACTAGCCATTGATATCTTTCCTCTTCCTCTTATATTCCTGGGCTAGAAGGCATGTGTGCAGTGGTAGGAAGCCTACTTATAACCAGCAGAGGCTGGGCCACTCTTCTTCTTCTTCTTCTTCTTCTTCTTTTCTTCTTCTTCTTCTTTTCTTTCTTTCTTTCTTTCTTTCTTTCTTTCTTTCTTTCTTTCTTTCTTTCTTTCTTTCTTTCTTTCTTTCTTTCTTTCTTTCTTTCTTTCTTTCTTTCTTTCTTTCTTTCCTTTCTTTCTTTCTTTCTTTCTTTCTTTCTTTCTTTCTTTCTTTCTTTCTTTCTTTCTTTCTTTCTTTCTTTCTTTCTTTCTTTCTTTCTTTCTTTCTTTCTTTCTTTCTTTCTTTCTTTCTTTCTTTCTTTCTTTCTTTCTTTCTTTCTTTCTTTCTTTCTTCTTTCTTCCTTCCTTCCTTCCTTCCTTCCTTCCTTCCTTCCTTTCTTTTCTTTTCTTCTTCTTTCTTCTTCTTCTTCTTCTTCTTCTTCTTCTTCTTCTTCTTCTTCTTCTTCTTCTTCTTCTTCTTCTTCTTCTTCTTCTTCTTCTTCTTCTTCTTCTTCTTCTTCTTCTTCTTCTTCTTCTTCTTCTTCTTCCTTCTTTTCCTCTTTATTCTTCTTCTCTTCTTCCCAGATGCTACTGGGCACACTTTTTCTGGAGGAACAAATACTAAACATCCCTACTCCTTATTGAAGCTCATTTGATTTTTTTTTCTTCCCATTCTATCCACTCTGTATCAGAAGATACAGAAGATAGAATACTAAACTTGTCAGGAAAATCTGAGTTTCGGTCCTGCCATGGACATTTAGTAGCTGTATGACTCTGGGAAATTTACTTGCCCTCCATCAGTCTCAGTTTCCTTACCTGTAAAACGAGATCAATAATAGCATTTATATTCTACATACCTAAGTCACTTTGTAAACTTTAAGGTACTGTATAAATTCTAGTTATTATGAGGATGATGTTAATTCCTGGAATTACAGTTGGCCATTAAAGTGTCCCATTGTTCCAACTGTCTTTGACTATCCATTTGGAATTGAAGAAAATTAGCTTGCCTTCTCTTTCCAGCCAGTATGTTTGTGGTCTGGCTAGACTGACTAATGGGAGTGTTTCCCTTCAGTTCTGACACTTTTGAATAGCCAGGGTAAAAAGTGCCAGATTTAATAGAGGTTTTGTGATATGGAAATATTCTTAGCAGGAGCTGCAATACCCCCTTGATGTATTCTTAGTTATGCCATTTTAGTCATAGGATTTCTGGGATTTCAGCTGAACGATGGCCAGTCAGTAGAAACCCAGAAATGGATATTCCCCAGATTGAAGGTACTGTGTTCAGTGGCACCAAGCCTACTTATACCAGCAGAGGCTGTATCAATTCTAAAACTACTTTAGGTGGTAAGAGATAGAGACAGAGGCAATTAAGATCACTTTTAAAGAATTTGAATGTGACCTTCCCCCCAAGTTATTATGTATTAACTATAGGTAAAGTAAGAGACATTGCAGTTGAGTGGATAGAGAATTTTGGCCTTAAAGTTATGATGATCTGAATTTATGTCCCACTTCTAACACTTAAGGACTGTGTGATGCTGGCTAAACTGTTTTGTCTCTTAATGCTCCAGGAGATTCTCTGCAACTCCGGAGCACAGATTAGACATTGATCTGCTTTAGTAATCTCTTTATTGGAAGCTTCCTATATGCTAGAAATTTCAGGTCTAGTCCCCCCCCCCCCCAAAAAAAGTTTTACTTTTAAGTGCTTTGCCTTTAACAGAAAAAAACTCCCTAATGATTTAAATTTTCCTCTAAAACCTTGCTTTCTGTAGCTTAAAGTATTTTAATTCAACTTTTCTTTATCTCCCCTGATTTTCCCCAAGCCTCTTAATTTAAAGACTACTCCCAGATAAACACAATTGACTCATGCTACCTTACATTACGTGAGGCCATTATGTGTTTTCATTCTGTTCTATGTATTTTTTTTTCCTTTAGAATTGCCTCTCAAATTAAAAAAGATGTTTACATCTGTCTTTGCAGATATAATTCTAAAAAAAAAAAAAAAAGCTTACTTCAACTACATTTTATCTCTCCACAAACTTTTATTTCCTTCCCTAATATTCACTAGCTCTGACTACAGTTATCTGTGCTTTCCAGACTTCCTTCTAAGGCATATTCATCCTTTATTGAAGTTTTCCTGTTTGGGTAAGGGCTAGGAAATCCTGCTTGAATAGATAAGGAAGATCCCTGGGAGGGAGAAATTAAGAATGTAATAGCAGCATTGAGGGATAGGAGATTGAAGTGATGATGGCTTAAGAAAATGGCTGTTTTACCCTTGGTGATTTTATTACTAGAGAAGCATCAACCACAGTTTGAGTTTTGGTCAGACTTTGATCTCAATCCCTTATCTCTAGCTAGATGAGGAAAGATATAACTTGGTGGTTTACATGAAAAAGACCTGGAAGTTTTCTTTGAACTCAGGGTCAATAGAAAATAGTAGTATGGAGTGTCTGCTAGACTGGCTAACACCATCTTAGGCTTCTATAATTTATAATTTCTAGTCGAAAGAAAGTAAATAATTCCATGGTATTTTATGCTGGTCAGACCACATCAAAATTACTGAATCTAGATTTATGGATCATATATTGACAAATTGGAGTATATCTAGAGAAGGATGGGTGTCTAGAATGCCAAGTTGGCCCATAGGTCTGAGAAACTTCAGAAATTACATCAGAAGACAGATTGCTCCTCAATTGAATATGCCTTTGTAGCAATTCCTAATGATGGTGTTGGACTGACTTTCTTTAATTTCCAGCTAAAATTAGTTCATCTATGGAGACCTGAGTATTCATGCTATATGTTATTATTTCCCAGAGGCAATTCTTAGTGAGAATTGGGCCTAAAAGAAAAGGATTTGTGGAAGAGTAGCGTGTAATTAGCTCTTAATATTGAACTTAGTTTGTTTAAATCCAGAACCAGAGGGACTAGATCACATGAATGAATGAATGAAAAAAAAATTTAAATTTATTTCAAAATTATATTTGAAGTAGTGGAGATACAACTGCAAAAGCAAAGACCTTAATTAGCTTATATTGCAATGAGGGAAACAGTATAAGAATTAGTGACCAAGGATAAATATTTTGGTTTATAAATCTACAAAGCTGGTGAGTGGGGCCATAAAAATTTTACATAAAGATTGGATGAAGGAACTGGGGATTTTTAGTCTGATAAGAGAAGATTTAAGGAGGAACATGAGTGTGCTCATTAATTAGGAGGAACATGAGTGTTGTAATTAATACAAAGAACTGTCAAGTAGAAGGATTAGATTGTTCTGATTGTTTCTAGAGGACAGAAATAGTATGAGTGGATAAAAGTTGCAGAAAAACAAAGTTAGGCTTATTATAGAAGGGGAAAAAACCTTTCCCATCCAAAAGTGAAAAGGGTATCTCAGGAGATAGGAAATTCCTTTACATTTTTAAAAATAATATTTTATTTTCCCAACTTCATACAAAGACAATTTTTAAACATTCTGTTAAAAATTTTAAATTTGAGTTCCAAATTATTTCTCTCCCTTTCTCCTACCAGTCCAAGATGATAGGCAGTTTAATATAGGTTATTCATGTGCTGCCATGCAAAATATATTTCCATATTAATTAATGTGAAAGAAGATAGAGGTAAAAATACAAAAAAATAAAGTGAAAGATAGTGTGTATTCAGTTTACATTCAGACTTAAATCACTGGATAGCATTTTTGGAATATGGATAGTATTTTTTAATAATGAATTCTTTAGAATTGTTTTAGGTTATTGTATTGCCGAGAATAATTAAACTCTCACAGTAGATCACCGAACAATGTTGCTGTTAGTGTGTACAATGTTTTCCTGGTTCTGCTAACTTCACTTTGTATCAATTGATGCTAAGTCTTTCTAGGTTTTTGTGAAAGCATCCTGATAATTTATTTAATTTATTCTTATAGCACAATATGATTCCATTACAATCATATACCATAATGGCTTTCCTTTCAATAACAAAAACTGGACAATTACAATCAAATCTTAATAATCTGATCTGACATTCCTTAGAACTATGTGATTCTTTGAATTTGTCATAAAGGAATGAGAGAATTATCTCAAAATTCTGGAGAAAGGAGTTAGGTTAGACATAAAGGAAAATTATTAACACCATTAGACCACTGGATGAATTTACCTTAGGTAAAAGAAAGTTATCTATGTATTAGTCCCTATTATTGGAAAGTCTGAGTGGTAAAGATATTGAGGAAGGAGAAGAGTTCTAGTACATTTGCACATATCAGGTATATAATAAATACTCTAATAAATAAGTGAATCAATGATATGTTGTGGGTCTATGGAAAAATTGCATGTTTATACATATAAGAAACTTTGGTAGAAGCAAATAAATAGGTTATGTGATCTTTCCATAAAGCTTTTTTTTAAAATTAAAGCTTTTTTTTTTTTTAATTTTCAAAACATATGCATAGATAATTTTTCAATATTGATACTTGCAATCCCTGGGTAATTTTTTTTTACAACATTATCCCTTGCATTCACTTCTGTTCTGATTTTTCCCTTCCCTCCCTCCACCCCCTCCCTTAGATGGCAGGCAGTCTTATACATGTTAAATATATTATAGTATATCCTAGATACAATATATGTGTGCAGAATTGGACAGTTCTCTCATTGCACAGGAAAAATTGGATTCAGAAGGTAAAAATAACCTGGGAAGAAAAACAAATATGCAAACAGTTCACACTCATTTCCCAGTGTTCCTTTTCTGAGTTTAGCTGATTCTGTCCATCAATTGGAATTGAATTAGATCTTCTCTATGTTGAAGATATCCACTTCCATCAGAATGCATCCTCATCCAGTATCATTGTTGAAGTGTATAATCTCCTGGTTCTTCTCATTTCACTCAGCATCAGTTCATGTAAGCTTCTCTGTATTTATTCTGCTGGTCATTTCTTATGGAATAATAATATTCCATAACATTCACGTACTACAATTTACCTAACTATTCTCCAGTTGATGGGCATCCATTCATTTTTCAGTTTCTAGCCACTACAAAAAGGGCTGCCACAAACATTTTTGCACATGTGGGTCCCTTTCCCTCCTTTAAGATCTCTTTGGGATATAAGCCCAGTAGTAACACTGCTGGATCAAAGGGTATGCACAGTTTGATAACTTTTGGGGCATAATTCCAGATTGCTCTCCAGAATGGTTGGATTCTTTCACAACTCCACCAACAATGTATCAGTGTCCCAGTTTTCCCGCATCCCATCCAACATTCATGATCTTTTTTTCCTGTCATCTTTGCCAGTCTGACAGGTGTGTAGTGGTATCTCAGAGTTGTCTTAATTTGCATTTCTTTGATCAATAGTGATTAAGAGCACCTTTTCATATACTAGAAATGGTTTCAATTTCTTCACCTGAAAATTGTCTGTTCATATCTTTTGACCATTTATCAATTGGAGAATGGCTTGAATCCTTATAAATTTTAGTCAGTTCTCTATCTCTTTTAGAAATGAAGTTTTTATCAAAATCCTTGAGTGTAAATTTTTTCCTCAGTTTATTGCTTCCCTTCCAATTTTGTCTGAATTAGTTGTTTGTACAAAAAATTTTTAACTTAATATAATCAAAATTATCCATTTTGTGATCAATAATCATCTGTAGTTCTTTTTTGGTCACAAATTCCTTCCTCCTCCATAAATCTGAGATGTAAATTATCCTTTGCTCTTCTAATTTCCTTAAAATATCACTCTTTATATCTAAATCATGAGCCCATTTTGACCTTATCTTGGTATACAGTGTTAGGTATTGATCAATGCCTAGTTTCTAATCTACTAATTTCCAATTTTCCCAACAGTTTTTGTCAAATAGAGACTTCTTATCCCAAAATCTTGGGTCTTTGGGTTTGTCAAAGATTAGATTACTACAATCATTCATTGACTATTTTGTCCTGTGAATCTAACCTATTCTACTGATCAACTACTCTATTTCTTAGCCAGCACTAATTGGTTTTGATGACTGCTGCTTTATACTATAATTTTAGGCCTGGTACAGCTAGGCTACCTTCATTTGCAATTTTTTTTTCATTGATTTCCTTGAAATTCTTGATCTTTTGTTCTTCTAGATGAATTTTATTATTATTTTTTCTATGTAAAATAATTTCTTAGGAGTTTGGTATGGCACTGAATAAGTAGATTAATTTAGGTAGTATTATCATTTTATTGTATTCACTGGGCCTACTCATGAGCACTTGATATTTTTCCAATTGATTAGATATGACTTTAGTTGTGTGTAAATCCATAAAGTTTTTTTTTGCCCTGAGGAAAATTGGGAATAAGTGACTTGCCTAGTGTTACACAGCTAGGAAGTATTAAGTGTCTGAGACCAGATTTGAACTCAGGTCTTCCTGACTTCAGGGCTGGTGCTCTACTCACTACACCATCTACCTGCCCAATTCATAAGATTTTTATACAAGGTAACTAAGAAGAAATAAATCTAAGATTTTACATAAATAGATAACCAAGGAATGATACCAAAGGGACCAAATAAGCCTCTTTCTTGAATAGGTCTCCCTTGTCTTTTGGTCTATTTTAAGAAACAAAAACTTATATTTTCAATGAGTTATTATTAATTTTCATACATATCATCACTAGCAAATTCCAGGGTTATTTCATAGAAATAGCTATTGTTATGGTAATGGTGATGATTACATGATTCTTTAAAAAATCAGCATTATTCAAGATTTTCAGGAAATTATCTGACCTTCCTTACATTGAATGATATTAGATTAGAGGTATATAAGTGGCAAAATATAAACAGGGTTGATTTAAAGTCAGGAAGACCTGAACGCAAATCCTAGGTCAGACACTTGTTATTTAAATCTAGACAAATCACTTAATTGTCAAATGGGGGAAAAAAAATAGCACCTGTCTTGCAGGGAGGTTTAAACAAGATAACATAAAATATTTTGCCAGCCTTAAGGCACCATCAGCACTATTACTACCACCATTACCACTGCTACTGTTGCTCTTCTGCTCTTTCTACTACCATTACTACCACTACTACTCCAACCACTATCACTACTACCACCACCACTACTACTACTACTACTTCTACTACCACCATTACTACTACTACTACTACTACTATTACTACTATTTCTACTACTACTACTACTACTACTACTACTACTACTACTACTACTACTACTACTATCAAAATGTGTTTTTCATTCCTGCTGTTTCCATATTAGGAAAGACAATCTATTCCAGTCTACTTCTAACAGCCATTTTTGCATATGTTGCATATTTTCATCTATAATCTAATTCTTGTAGCAGAAAAAGATTGCTTATTTAATCACCATTGATAAATGCACACAAGTAAATAAAATCTCCATTAAATGGACCTATTCTAAATGTCTTTTTTTGTTTGGCTTGGAGGTGACCTTGGTTTCTCAAAGGTTTTACTGGCACCCCAAGCTATAGCATACCTTCAGAAACTAGGAAGAATTTGAGTCAACCTGGGATGGACTACTCCTATTGCTTAGTTAAGAATCTGCTTCCATTATCCTATTCTGTGTGAAGTGGATGTAATTGTCTATTCTAGAGTCTGATTTAAAATAAACAAAAACCATGTTTAGGAGCATGTTTATTATCTCATTTACTTTAATTCCATAAGGTTTGTGATTTCATTAGTACAGATACTCTTTCTCTTCCCCCTATAGGTCATGTGCCTTCTTTAGGACATCATAGATGATATTTGAGAAGTACTCACCCTCCAGATAACCAGGTAAGAATATTTTTTACTCTTAATTTAGTTAGTTCTTAAACAACAATGTTAAATGAAGAGTTATTTAACATGCTCATGAACCCTAGTTTAGATGAGCCCATAGAACTTTAGTCTTTGACTTATTCTTAGGCTTTCACAATCCACAGATTTCAAACTTTCCAGTTCTGGAATGTTGTGCTTGACTTACCATGCAGGGAGAATCCATATTTTTCATATCAGGACAACATTATCATCTTAACATTAGACAATTTGGTGAAAGGGCTTGAAATGTCTCAGAGTTTTTCTTATATTTATTGGGGCCAAATAGTATAAAATTATCGTTGTTTGCTATGGTCTTGGATAAACAGTTATGATTTCTTTCTCACTAACATAAAAGAAAATAGTTCCATATATCACAAACTTCCTAGTTCTCATGGTACAGAACCCTTTTCTCCTGTTCCTCAGCCCTTCAACAAACCAACAAATACCATCAGATCTTTTTATGGGGGATAGAGGGTTTGAACAGTTTTTTTTCTCCTATTATTATCTCATTTTAGGATGTTGGGACCAAAACCTGGCAATGACTTTAAAGATAGGCTTGTCACAGCCCTATCCTCATTTATTTTTAAAATATTTTTTTAAACTGATGGACTTGACAGTTATTAACAAAGACCAACATTTCCATACACAAAGAAGGTTACCATTTCACTTTCCTCAATTTTACAAATAAAGACTAGGAACTAAAGACTAGGAAAATTGAATGACATGCCTAAACTCATATTGCTAGTAAATAATGATTCTGGAAAAATAATCATAATTATATTAACAAATAGCTAACATTTATATAGTATTTTAGGATTTTCAAAATGTTTCACATTTGATATCTCATTTGTTCCTCACAGCAATACTGTGAGGTAGGTCTGATTATCACCCTCATTTTACAAATGAGAAAAATGAGCCCAAGAGAAATTGAGTGATTCTCACTGTGACAGCAAATAAGTGAACAAGGAACTCTAATTCTGACAATCTACCCATTTTACCATTTAGGTCTTTGGAATTCAGGTTTGCTGCCTTCAAATCCCATATTCTTTTGACAAACTGCCTCCATTCTTTGCATTTACTTCTTGGGTCAGTCTGTTTGTATCCTTTGGCAGGGGTAGGGAGAGGGAAGAAGTTTTCCTTTCTCTCTAGTAACCAAGTCAATGAAAATAAAATCCATCAATCTCCTAGAATTCTTCTTCAGTCTTTAGTCCATCATATGATCAGCCAGTATTTTCTCAGTCCTGACTCAGTGCCCAGGAAACAGTCTACTAGATGCTCAGAGACACAGATATGGAAGAGTTGACACTTGGGAATATAACATCAGTAGTGTGCCAGGTAGAATCTTTTATTTAGGGCAGCCCTTTAAATAATAAATCCTTTACAAATCCTTTGATTTATAATCAAAGCCCTCTTTTATTAATTCTGTTGGAAAAATTTAGTGACTAAGAAAGAATAACACATTAAGGAACCTTTTAATTAATGTTTGCAGACTAAGTGTCCTGTTTTGTTGTGTTTTGTTTCTGTTCATGTACTTAAGGGCCCGAATGGCAATGGGAAAGCTTAATAAGTACTTAAATATATACCATATACATGTGCTTTTGGTCCTATCTGACTCTTTGTTGACTCCATTTGGAACTTTCTTGGCAAAGACACAGGAGTGGTTTGCCTTTTCCTTCTCCATTTCATTTTATAGATGAGAAAACTGAGATAAATATAATTAAATGACTTGCCCAGGTTCACATAACTCATTAAGTATCTGAGGCAAGACTTGAACTCATGAACATAAAAATTCCAGCTTCCAAGCCCAGCACTCTATCCATTGCTCCACCAAGCTATTAATATTTTATAAATAATATATGTATATACACACACACTCTTTTTGGCTACCTCCTTTTTAGGTCACAGGAGAAAGGAATAAATTCCATTGTGGATAAGCAAATGGAGGAATTCACAGATCGATTCTTTTAAAAAAATGTATATTTATGTTGGTGCTGTTTTTATATTATATTCCTTTCTCAAAATACTACCTCTCCTCAACAACTCTCTCAAAACAAAGAAAAGCAGTCATGTAATACTGACTGGAAAAGTGATTGCTAGACAGTGTGTGCCATATTCTGCATTTATAATTCTCCATCTTTCTAGGGAGAGGATGGATATGTATTTCATCCATAGACCAGTTCTTCTCAAATCCCTATTCCACTCTACACTGACCATCATGAAGAATTGGCAAGTGTTTAACAATTTTCCCACATCTAGTTTGTAGCCCTAAGTACTAAGAATTTAAATCATTTTAGGGATATTACCATATGATTCAACTCTATAATATCAGTAGTTAAAATTTTTTAGGGCTAAAAACTTGCTTGGATTCATTCTATTCCTTTCTACCTTTATGATGACTAAAGAAAGAAACAACCCTCTCTGGATCAAACTAAGGCTGGTGATCTCTTCTCTGGCAACTAGATGAATCAGACCAAAAAAAAAAAAAACCCAAAACAAACAAACAAACAAAAAAACCAAACAAAAAAACAAAAACCTTTTGTCAATTAGAGATACAATGGAATGGAACCAAACAAATTGTCATAGAATCTTAGGCATGGACTCAGAAAGCTAGCAGGACATTAGAAGCCATTTAGTTTTAGTTTCTAATTCTACAGATGAGCAAACTAAGGCACAACAAAGTTAAATGACTTAATTAAGGTGGAATCATTGGCTAGTATAAGAATCTAGATCTTTTGAAAGATGTCAGAGTGTAGATATTAGAGTTAATGCCCTTGAAGTTAGGATAGCTGAGTTTGAGTTCAGCCTTAGATCTTTACTCAGCTTGAGAAGCTTCTTACAACTTCAATTTCTTCATCTGTAAAATGGGGATAATAACATTTAATGCCTCCCTCACAGGGTAGTCATTAGGAAAATACTTCGGAAAATATTTCATTATTTTCTTAACCCGTCTAGGATTAATGACTATAATTTGAAAAAAATCCATTTATATTATTTCACTCTATTTCCTGTGTCAGTGAACTGTGACTAAAAAAGTAACCTCAAAGCACTAATGCATCAGTTTTTCTTTTGATTGGTGCTAAATATTCTCCTTGTCTCTGAGTCTTCCCTGCTTCCCCAATCTTCTCTAAGGAGAAGAGAACTTGATTTATTTCCATTAAGATGTATATAATGAATTCCAAGTATAGTATTTCTACTCCCCCCCTCAATTTTCATTGTTCTTCCTTTTATTGGGATGAGTCAGAGCCATTGGGAACAAATATTTATTTAATTGTAAAATTGTCTTCATTAAAAGTATCTGAATTTCTCTTTGGAAAGTGAAAGGTTAATAGTATACATAGAAAAAAAAAATTCCAGCAGCTCACAAATCTAAGCGTAATTATGTATGAACATGAGGCTTTTATTGCTGTCAAAATTAATCACTTTTCAACTTCCAGCTGTTAAAACCCTTCTGGCAGTACTCCAAGCAATTCCCCTACAGTTACTTTTCCTTCAATTAAATCCTGGTGCAGTTCACAGACTCCTGTTACATAAGGAGCAATTTTAAAATGGTCTTGGTATTTTTTTGCTTGTCTTTTTTTTTTAACTAGAAAATGACAGAATACAAGGTCTGCTCCTCTTACTTCTCCATTTCAACTTTTCCTTAATCTTCAAGTCTGAGAAACAAGCAATGTGGGATTAAAGCATTAGTGTTTATTATCAAGCACTTTATATGTGCAAAGAGTTTTGCAATCAATTTTATTAGACATTTCTCACCACCATCCTCTAAGGTAAATTAATGTTGTTATGTTCTTTTATTTTTGCATATAGAGAAAAACTGGGTTGGAGAAAATAGCAACAGAGAGAGTATTCAAATTTACAGCTCTCTAGGTATTTATTAGTCCCTTGGTTACCTCCTGAGCAATTGGTATCTTCACTGGTAATGCTAGCTAGTTATTTATTCCAAGAAATACTAGTATATAATTAATTTCTCCTCATCTTCCTGCCCCTCCTCCCATCTTTTAATTGTTGCCATAGCTCCAAGTACTCCAATGGATCTGAGGTCTCACCAATACACCAACATGGAGACTGTATCCCATCTATATTGATCCATCCTCTGACATTTTGTCTATGTTTTCCTGTAAGTCCAATCTAGATACCCAAGAGTTAATTTGACTCATTATTTCTTTGTGACTTTCTGTGCCCCAATTTTTTCCCTTATTTCCATGTGTCTCCCCCAAATTTGTTCTTCTAAACTTTTTTTGTTAATAATATCACAGTCTTGGAAGTCATCTGTAGTAAATGTTTAATAAATGTTCATTGACTTTATTATTTGACTCTTTTTTCTGTTTTCTTCCCCATCCAATCACTTGTCTACCCAATATTTTATCTCCTTTCCACTGCTATTGTTGCCACTAGTTTAAGTACTAGGGACTTATAACCTGAACCATGGAAACAGTCTCTTGACTAGCAGTCTTTCCTGCAATCTCTTTCCTTTTCGATTTGTTTTTTACTTTATCATCTCCCTAATACATTGACTGGATCTTGCTCAGAATCCTTCAGTAACTTCAAAATCCCTACTTCAAAATCTTTCAATGACTTGATTTAATATTAATAAAATCCAAACTTTTTTTTGCCCTGCATTTAAGTAGATTCATTATTTATCTCCACCCTATCTTTTCATCATTACACACATTACTCCTTGTCATGTTTTGTAGTAGATAATGAATTCTGGGCTTGGAGGCAGGAATGCTTTTCTTCCTGAATTCAAATCTGGCCTCATACACTTAGCATCTGTGTGACTCTGGGCAAGTCACTTAACCCTGTTTCCTTCAGTTTCCTCAATAAACTTAAGAATGAAATGGCAATTGAGTCCAGTATTTTTGCTAAGAAAACTCCAAATGGGGTCATAAAAAATCAAACATGACTGAAAAATGACTAAGCAACACAATAATTTTATATCTGTACTGCTCCAATAGTTCCCTTTCATTGTCTCTGCCTTTTTTCTGCATTTTCATGTATTATATATTCATGATTGAAATGCTCTCTTTCCAAGCCTCCATATATATATACACACATATATATACACATATATATATATATGCGTATATATATGTGTGTATATATATGTATATATATATATATATATATATATATATATGTACATATATGACATATACTAGGACTCCATATACTGCTAATCCAGCAGTTTTTTCATTTTAGGTCCCAGGACATGGAGGCCAAAAGAATGGCCTGTGGAATATTTCAGAGACAGAATCTTAACTTAGCTCTTCTTACTCCAGAATTAGAGCTTCTACTACTGTTCCAAACAGCAGGTCGGATGCTGTTACCCTCCTATTCATTTGAGATCCAGATTCTGCCTCTCTATTAAATATTCCCTAAAATTTCAACTAAAAGTGATCTTTGAATCTCTCATTTCACCTTGTCTGAACCTCTCTCATACATTTATATTTTACTTTTACATTATCATGGGGAGTTAGTGGAGAGAAAGCTGGCTATGAATTCAAGAAGATCTTGTTTAGGGCCTATCTTTGATATACATGAGCTGAGTCATCCTGAGCAAGTCCCTTCCTCTCTTAGAGCTCTAGACAACTCTTTTAAGATTATAAATTATAGAGCATGTATCAATCTGTGTTGAGAGATGAA
The DNA here is from genome assembly GCF_048593235.1 of Sminthopsis crassicaudata. Classification (NCBI taxonomy): domain Eukaryota; kingdom Metazoa; phylum Chordata; class Mammalia; order Dasyuromorphia; family Dasyuridae; genus Sminthopsis; species Sminthopsis crassicaudata. Next base: position 579,907,085 of record NC_133617.1, on the reverse strand, counting down.
ATTCCCTATGCCAATCAAATAATATGTCCAGTTTCTATCTTTTCTCCCATCCTCCCTACCTCACACCCCCCACTTATATTTTACTTTATTTAATAAGTAAAGGACTTTGGGATTATGCCTTATTTCTTTTTTTTTATCCATTAAGTACTGCATATAAAAGATGCTGCATTAATGTTTGCTGAATTAAATTGCATGAGTTTACACCCTACCCACTAAAGAAGAAGATTCCCCTCCAGGCTCTTCTCTCAAAAGGATAGAAGAATATGAGGAAGTCTCTGTATTCTGACTGATTGGTTCATGCAGTATTAAGAAATCTGTCCCTTAATTCCAATGAAAGAATCTGTCCCTAAACTTCTGTGGGATTTGAGAGATTGAGGGAACTAGGCAACTACTGATGAACTTTGAATTATATTCATAATTTTTATTAATAGTAACATCAGCTTACCATGCTTTAATGTTTGCATACAAAAGTTCATCTGATCATCAACAACCCTGAGAGATAGGTAGATGCAGCTATACTTTCCATTTGACTGGTGAGGAAAAATGCTCAGAGAGGCTGGGTCCCACCGCTGGGAAGTATCTGAGGCAGGATTGGAGGTCAGGTGTTTCTTGCCTTATCCATTAATCTCCTTACACTATCTCATCAAAATTTTCAGCCAGGACATCGTCTCTGCTCCAATTTGGACACCACACTCATAAAAAACTAATATATAGAAAGTTTAAAGCAATTTATAAAGATAACCTTATAAAGATAATCAACTTTGAAAAACTGGGATATGAACCCCAGGTTCCCAGCTCTGGGTCAAAGATTTTGTTATTGTCTTTTTTTACACCACAAAGAGATTTCAGTACTTGAAGGACATTATTTAGAATTTGTCCCTCTGAATTTGTTTTGCTGGACAAGGTAGAAAAACATTAAGTGATTAAAAAACTTTAAAAATTATTTTTATGTTAAAATTTGCTCAATAAGGGTGGAAGTTAGTGTGAGGGACAACTCAATTATAAATGGTTTGAAAAAATTAAATGATAAAATGAAGGCAGAAATAAAAAAAAGAAATAATCATCATAATAGAACAGAACACAATATAACATATTATATAATATAATATGTATAAATATTTACATTTTCTATGTCCTTTCATGTATTGAAATGAATATACATTATTGAACGATTCAAGAGTTTGCACATTGCTCTTATTAAATGCACTTTCTAGGATTCCTTGAAGAAGGGATTTTTCTATGGTGATAAAAAGATAGTGACAGAGATAGCTTTATACATAGCATCCTATACCCACTAGCTGGGTGATCCTGGGAAAATCACTTCATTATTCCCCTGGAAGGAATTTCAGAGGCTGTCTAGTCCAATTTTCTCATTTTGTGGATCAGGAAATTTTTGGCCTATGAGTATTGTGCCTTATTCAAGGTCACACAGGAAGAATCAGAAATGGGATTTGAACCCAGATATTTTCACTCCACAACCAGCATTCATTCCATTGTACCTGCCTCCTGCCTATCTGCTTCTCTCTCTCTCTCTCTCTCTCTCTCTCTCTCTCTCTCTCTCTATATATATATATATATATATATATATATATATATATATATATATATATATATATATATAAGAATGTTTTTTAGGAGGTATCCTAGTATCACTGATGTCCTAGGTAATTTTTAGTGTTGCAGAGATTGATGAACCTTACTAGGCCCAGTACATTAGTTCCTGAGTTTTGTCACCTCATCTTTTCCCTCCTCTGCCATTTTCCAGTCTTGATTCAGAGAACTTCAGAGATATTAGGTCACTGTGGTCTATTCCCATTCTTGTTTACTTTCTCACTTCCTCCCTGTTTCTTCTCATAGTTTTAGGAGGTATAGGGTATGTCCTACAGTTCTTAGCATAAGCCTGTATCTCACATCTTCACCCAGTGATATTAGAATTCTATGTGTGATTGAGATATTTCCAGTTATAGAACAATTTATTGTTGAGCTTCTTGATATGAGGTAGCAGCTGGCTTTTCTTATGAATATATGCATAGTCCATGGAAACTTGAAGATAAAAAATTTAGGTAAAGTATTTCTATGGCTAGGTGGTCTTGAGCTATAGCTTCCACCTTGTCTGATTTCAAGGGGCTGATGGGAAAAATGAGGGAAGACAGAAGTTCTGGGAGTCAAGGAAATTACAAGGCTGTATAAATACTGTACTAACAAAATACAGTGACTTTCTATTTTGTGTGAGAGGTTACATTTTGCCTTGTTCTGGTTCATGGGGATGGAATGAAGAGGTTGGCAAATAGGAGAAAGGCAAGAAGTGAGGCTGTCTCTTACTGTGGGAAAATAGAGAATTCATATCGACAGTCTTTGACACTCCTTTGCTCAGGAAGCTTCAGTGGGAGCTACAGCTTTAAGCATCAAATAGTCTTTTCTTGTTGAAATTTAAAATCCTTTCTAAGTTGGCTAACTTTCCCTTTTCCTCTTCTGAATCTTTGTCTGTCTCTGTCTCTGTTTTTCTCCTTCTCTGACTGTTTCTATTTATCTGCCTCTGTTTCTGTATCTCTCTCCTCTGTCTCTTTCTTTCATATTGTCTCCATATCACTTAACTTTTAGTGGAAGGGAAAAACAATCTTTAAGACAAATTCAAGCACATCAAATCTGCACAATGGCTATATTCACAAATACTTTTGTCTCATTCTACATCTTGAATTCACCTCCTTGTCAGGAGATGGGTAAAATATATCATTACCTGTCTTCTGGAATCATGATGGGTCATTACATTGATCAGAGTTCTTAAATCTTTCAAAGTTATTTTTCTTTAAAATGTTATTTTCCTTATATAAATTCTAACCTATCTTTCTAGACTGGTCTCAATCCTTTTTTTTTTTCTTACATTCAAAATTCCAGCCACAGAGGGAGGCCTTGCTTGAAGTTCTGATCCACAAAACATGCTATCTTCTGTTTCCATGTCTTAACACACACTGTCTTTCATGACTAATGTTCTCCCTTCTTACCTCTAATTCTTGATTATCATTAACTTTCTTAGAGATTTTCCCCTATCTTCCCAATTATTCGTGCTTTCTTTTCCCTATTCTCTTGAATTTACTTTATAAATGCTTTATTTGTTATCTTTGTATTTATTGTTCTCCTCCCAGTAGGATATCTATTTCTCAGATACTATTAATGTCTGTCTTGGTATCCCTAGAATCAACAATGTGCCAGACACAATGTACTTAATAAATGCCTGATCAATCAAATTGTCACCAAGAGGCATTTTTTTTTCCTATAGAGAAGACGTGAGAGCTATGACAATATTACATTTCTGAGTTAAAAATTATACAAGATTTCTTGTCCAATCAGAAGCCTCATGGAGTAGCTATACTGTAGAATATATGTTTTGTACCAAAATAAACAAAAGTATATTAAAGCAAAAATCTCTTTTGTGATAGTATCTTTTGAAGTCATTGATTAGTGATGATTTGTGAAGTAAATTATATTTTTGCCTGAACTCACCTGGACTCAGGAAGCAATAGAGAGTCAGCATTTCCCATCTCTGGCCCTTTCCTCCTTGTAGTCCCAAGAGGTACAGAGGTGCTACAGTTGAATCTCATCTCTATCACTTACTATTTAATGTACTATTGTACTTACTACTGTGCTACTTACATACTAATTGTGTGATCTTGGTTGGATAAGTGACTTTCCCCTAACTAATCGCAGTTTCCTTGTCTGAAAAATGGGGAAATTGGGTTAGATAGTCTCTGAACTCCCTTTCAGTTCTTATATCCTATTGCTCTAACGTGAAAAATTTAGTGGAGAGTTTCCAAATTTCCTGCCACCATCATGCATTGAGTTATAAAGACTGAACATTCTGAGGGCCATGTGGCAACTTTCTCCTTCTCTGTTTAAATTGCTTAGTTGATTCCCAGGTTTATTTTACTCCTTTCTAAGTTTGATTCATGTGGAATGTTCTTCCCAGATCCTGACTTTCTGAATAAATTATAGATATGGGTGGCCTGGTTTAACTCTAACAAGGGCATAGAGAAAACCCCATTTTTGAGGGTGTAAGGTCTTAGATTTACTTTGGTGATGGGGTGAATCTAGGGGAAAATATTGTCCAAAAGACAGAGGATTATGGGAGGAATATTTATCCTATTTCAAATGGGGTTTAATCTGTATCTTTAAAAGGAATTTAGATTGATATCCTTAAGGAATTCCAGAAATCATTTAGACTAGCCCTTGCATTTTACAGATGAAGACACTGAGTTCTGAGGGAGTTTTAAGTGATTCAAATTCATACAAGTAATAAAGCAGGCCTTCTGATTCCAAAATTGGGGTTCTTTCCACTAAGAGCTTTGATTCAGACTATCATTTTTGTTAACTTTAGGTAAACAGTGCTTTTCTTTGTTAGAAGAATTTGATTTTTCTTCAGCCTGAGGAACTCCAGGTATAAGAACTCCCTCCAACAATTTAATTCTCAGCTAATCTGTGATTTAGCAGATAAATTCAAGAAATTAAGTAGCTTGTTTAAACTCATACATATAGAATCAGGCAGGATTGGCATCCAAGTGTTCTTGAATCCTAAGCCATTGTTTTATTTACAACTGTAGGTTGCCTAGGCTATCTTTTTCAATGTAAATAATTTTCATTTATGGTGATAGTTTAAATACCATCTTCTTCAAAAGTCTTTTCTGATTTCCTTACTTGATAGGTAAGGCAAAGCCACGATGGAATAAATTCAAGGACTTGCCTGAGCAATCCAAAGCCCCTCCAAACAACTTCACATAAATGCCTCCAAATTAATCCTGAGGTGGCAGAATCACTAAGAAGACAGAGTGAAACAAATTTATAGCTCAAGACAACTTAAAAGGTTGACAGGAAAGATCTGCCTTAATGGGGTGAGAATGGATTGTAATCCAGCATAAACTGGACTGGGTAAGCCAGCAGCAGGTCTTGGGGATGAATTACCCTACAGACAGGAAAAGGATCAAACTACAGATCAGAAGAATATTACAAGGGATCTTTTGTTGGTTCTGAGTATAAGACTTTGTTACCCAAAGGTGGTTCTGAGTCACAGTCCTCAGGCAAGGGGGAACACAGACACTGGTCACAGTCTCAAGGCAAAAAAAAGAGTATTTGTGGTCATTCTCCTTTGATCATATCACCTTAGGATATCTGAAAGCTTATAGATCCCTAGAATTAGTACTGAAACTGCAGCACATGCAGCATGAGGCTTAAAAGTAGGATTGGTCAAGTGGAAAAGGAGGTACAAAAGCACACTGAAGAAAATAATTCCTTTAAAAGTTAGAATTGGGAAATTGAAAGCTAATTACTTTATGAAACATCAAGAAACAATAAAACAAAATGAAAAGAATGAAAAAAAAATAGAAGAAAAAAGTGAAATACTTCATTGGAAAATGCAGTTGACCTGGAAAATAAATAAAAAAAGAGATAAGAATTATTTCATATATAAAAGTCATGATAAGAAAAGAAACTGCATGTCATCTTTCAAGAAATTATCAAAGACTTCCCTGATAAATAGAAAGTAAAATAGAAATGGAAAGAAGTCACCAATTACTTATCTGAAATAGATTCCAAAATGAAAGCTCCCAGTAATATTATAGCCTAATTCCAGAGCTTCCAAGTCAAGGAGAAAATATTGAAATCACTCAGAAGGAAACAATTCAAATATTATGGAACCACAGTCGAGATAATACAATATTTATAAGCTTCTGAATTAAAGGATCATAGGTCTTATATTTCAGAGGTCAAAGGAGCTAGGATTAAACCAAGAATACTTTATACAGCAAAACTGAATATAATTCTTTAGAGAAAAAAAATGTATATCTAGTAAAAAGGTGGACTTTCACATTTTAATTGCCTCTATTCCTGAAATATCACTTTTTCATTTAAATTTTTTTCTTTTTTCTTTTTCTAATATTAGCTTTTTATTTTCAAAATGCATGCAAAGATGGTTTTCAACATTCATCCTTGCAAAACTTTTGCATCATTTATTTCATTTTGGATTTATCTTATATTTATTTCTCACTGACCACGTTGTCCTTAAGGACAGAGTCTCTCTCACTTTTGTATTTGTATACCTAATACTGTCTGGCACATAATAGTACCTGGTACATAGTAGGTATCTAGAAAATACTTGTTGATTGATTAGTTATTGAAATTAGAGTTAAAAAGATCCTTAGAAACCATGAAGTCAAACCCCATTCCTTTCTAAAGCTGAGATTTCTTGGCTTGTATACTTTACCATGTCTGGTGAGCCTGAGGAACAAATTGTTTCAAAGGCATCCTATCAAATTGTACCCAGTCTAATTAAAAAGATATATATATTCAGAAAATTGGAAAGGGAGTTCTGTTTATAGATGTAGTCATTTTGGATTTGGCAAGACATAGTTAAAAATCACTTAGATTGTTCCTACTCCTTCTGCTTTCTGGTTTGAAATGTCCTGGCTTGCTGCAAACTCCTTATATGCAATATTTTCCATTTACAAAGATTCTCTGCATATACCGTTTTCTTTTTTTAGTCTCTTGAAAAATGATATAAGTGAGTCTCAGGTTTCCATAGCCCAATGCAAGACAGGGTTACGTGACACAATTTCCGCTCCGAGAGATGGATTTTAGAGACTGAGACATCATCTAGACAAAAAAAAAGTGTCTGAGGCCAAAGTCTGAGTGATCTGGACCACCATAAACTGCCCCAACGTAAACAGACCTTGGAGACTGTGGTCATTGCAGGTGTACAGCATATATTTCTTTAAAAAAAATATTGTGTAACATATCCTTCTCCTCTCCACTTGGTATCTGCAAACATGTGCTATCCATATATTATCACTGCATGCATTTAAAAAATTGGTTCTTTTTTATTTTAATTTTTTTTCAATTGTCAAATATTTGTCTTTTTCCCACACTCCATAACCTTTGGGGGGAGGGGAAGAAAAAAATCTTTGTAACAAATAAATACCATTAAGCAAAGCAAATTCTATTATTGACCATGTTCAAAAATGTCTCATTCTGCATATTAGTCCATCACCTCTCTATCAGGAGGCAGTAGGATTGTTCCTTGTTAGTCCTTGGAATCCTGATTAATCATTGCATTGTCTAGATTGCTTAAGTCTTTCAAAATTCATGATATTATTGAATATAGTTGTTCTCCTGATTTTATTTACATAGAGTAAAACTTTACTTCAGCCCAGTCTTCCTAGGTTTCCCTGAAATTGTCTATTTCTTACATCTCAATAGTTCATTACATTCCTATATTACAATTTATTCAGCTGTTCCTTTGTTGATGGGCCACCCCCTTAGTTTATAACTTAGAAACTACACAAATGAGTAGATATTTTGGGGGACTTCTGAAACATAGATATCCATACATTTAGATCTGACTATCCAAATTTTCAAGCTTAGAAATGGGCAAGGAAGAGGCAAATCACCAGTATATTTTGCTGTATTCCATGTTTTTTAAATGTATTTAAATGTATTCCATGTTTTGACCTCCTACTCTACCAGGCAGTCTCAAGAGGAAAGCTTTGGAAATTTAGGAAACTTGTTGCTAAGAATCAGACCTTTTTCGAAGGGTCTCCTCTCTAAGGTAGTTTATAACTATTCATGCATTTCCTTTTCCATTGGGGATAGGAGTGGAAAGGTGCACATAGAGATTAGTACTTTACATCTGGATTGTCTGAATTTTCCAGTGATGATTATACTTTTTCTAAGGCTAATTGATGGGTTCTTTTCAGGGTAATAAGCATTGTTTAGAAGACAAATCAAATAAAGCTATTTTCTCAGACTGGAAATCTTAGTAAGGATTCCTGCTTTTCCTCTATGGAAATTTGAAGATTTAATTTGGTCTTGGTTTATGCTAAGAGCCTGTCTTTGATTTGGCTTGATGAGAATCTTTAAAATGTACACAAACAATTGCTTTGGAACAGAAGCCAGAAACCTTGGACAATGCTTGAAATATCCTCTGGTCTTTTATGGAGGTACCATTACCTGATAGGTGAAAAGACTTAAGTATGACCCAGTGATTTTTCTCTTTTGGTGCACCCAGAAAAATCTGTGACTGATATCTTATTTGTGGCTGGGGACCTAAAGGTAGGTTGAAGGAACTAGAAATATTCAACATGAAGAGAAAACTAGGAGAACACAATTGCTGTCTTCAAGTAGTTAAAGGACTATCTTTTAGAAGAGGGATAAGGCTTGTTCTGCTTTGCCTCAGAGGATATATCCAGGAGGAATGGATGGAGATTACAGAGGCTCTTATGTAAATGTGCTAGGAGCTATGATAAATGCTGGGATACAAAGAAAGGTATTCTCTCCCCCTCCACAAAGCCATGCTCAAGAGGGTCACATCAATCTGCAAACAGCCACATGGAAACAAGGTACATGCAAGATAAACTACAGATAATCAAGAAAGGGAAGACTTTAACAAAAAAGGGCTGTAATAGGAAGGCCTGGGTTCAAAATTTGGCTTGATACTTATTACTTCTGTGGCCCAGTAGTTGTCACTTTCCCTCTATAGGGCTCAAATTATTCATCTGTAAAATGAGATGCTTGCACCAGCTGGTTCTGGAGGTGTCTTCTGACTATATCTAAGAGTCTATGATCCATCTGTCAAAGACTGATGTTCTGTTTTATTGTTGTGATGGTGGTATATATATATGTGTGTGTACAAAAGTACCTTCTGAGAAGCCCTAACTTTGCCATCGAGGACTATCTGGTCACTATGGGGCAATTCAATAAGAATTTACTGGGTGCTTGTATTAACTTCAATTTTTATCTCTCCTTTCTCCTATTTATCAAACTGAACTTGCTGCTTTTAATCTCCCTTCAGGTCTTTGGAATCTGGTGATCTTCTGATCATTATTGATTTGAAAAACAATTCAACCATCCTGGGATGAATAGGGCTGGGGTTGCCTATTGACTGGCAGATTCTATAAAACCCTCAATATCATACAGGTAAAACACAGGAAAATAAAGAAAGTGACTCAGAATACATCACTGCCAGCTTGGATGTTCTGACAGAAGCAGGAGGTGTGAAAACAAAGACTTTCTGATTTTATAAAATGTCTAGAAAAAAGACTTGGAGAATTATATTCCTGCTCTGTTTGGAAGCACTGAGATGCCTGAGCAGCAATCATCTAGGTATATAAACTGCTGTTACAGAAGGGTTCTGGGCCTGCCCATGCCATATGCCTTGTAGGCTTCCAATTAACTCTGCTAAATTTTCTTTGAGTTTCTCTAATGACCAAGTTGCAACCCTTAATTGACAACAATTAGGAAAATCCAGTGTTTTTCTTCCTTGTGGCCAAAGTAAGCTTGATATGCACCTGGATATTTGAAACAAAGGGGAAGTTCTTTAGGTGTAACTAGCTAGGATCGGAACTGAGTCCATCCAACCAAGAGACTGGAAACTACTGATTTGTCATTGATTTGCTGAAAAGATTTAAGCAAAGCAGCAATAACAAGAAATACAAGAAATTCTTCCCACTCCCTTCCCCTATCCAATCTTACATTTGCTAGAAGGCAGGTAATATTAACATCATTATTTCATTTACAGAGGTGACTAGCCCACCATCACAATGCTAGTGAGAACTGAAGTTTGGACTTGCCCCCTAAACCTTTGACTCCAGGCTTGTTTCTCTCTAATTTCCACATCTAATTAAGAACAGTAGCTCAGAAGGCCTTATTAGGGTCTGGATTGATATTAAATCTCAGAAACAGAATCTAGTTCAACTTGAGTGAAGAATTTTATCTCATTGTTGCCAACAGAGATAGCAGCAAGCATTATAGACACTAGACAAAAAGTTGTAATCACTCATGATCAAATATTACTTTATTGTTTGCATGGTGTTTACCCATATATATGATCTTATATATTTATATATGATCTAGCTAACATTCCTATTGTGCCTTAATGTCTGCAAAATGTTTAACATATGTTACTTAATATTCAAAACAATCATGTAAGGTATTTTTATTATAATAATTATCATCCTTGCTATTATGATGATGATGATGATGATGCTATAGTTATTCCCATTTTACAGATGTGAAAAAGGAGCATAGAGTAGTGAATGCCTGAAGCAAAATTTGAATTCAATTTTTCCTGATTTCAAGCCCATCATTCTACCCTCCCCTTATATAGATATGTGTGTATATATATATATATATATGTATATATATATATATGCATTTACATGTATACTACATGTATGTATGCACACAAATCCCTGTGCATATATGTGTATATGTACATGCATAATCTCATTTGACACACTACAGTCCTGTGATATGTGCAATATTGGCTTTATGATTAATGAGCAGAATAACGTACTGTTCTCTGTTATTCATATACAAAGGCACCCTACTAACTCTCCATCAATCAGCTAGCATTTATTATTATGTGCCAGGTTGTAGGGATACAAGGAAAAAAATTCAATAGTCCCTGTTCTCAAGGAACTTATGTTCCATCATAGTAATAATATTTATATATCTAGATATAAACAAACAACAGCAAGTCTTTATTATTATTAGAATCATGACGGCTTAGAGAAGTAGGATAAGGAAAAGGTGCATGCAAAAGGTGTCTCTAGGAAAATCTTGAGGGAAACTAGGAGAGTCTAAAGAGATAACCGTGAGAAGGAAGTTCCTTTCAGGCATAAGGCCCAGTCAGTCAGTCCATAGGCATGGAAATAGGAAATATAAAGGAGTGTGTATAAGAAACTGTAAGAAACCAAGATGATACAACTGCAGCACGTCTGAAGGGGTCTTGCTTGGCCCTCTTACCTGGTCTTTGGTCCTCAACACTTATTTGTCAAACAAAGGAATGAATAAATAATTGAATAGCTATTCTAGCCTCCTATCTTTGCCCCAAGCCTCTTGCACAATGTAAGAAGCATCTCCCTTCCAAACTTTGCTGAAATTCTTGGTTCCAGTCACATTCTCCATTTCACTAGAGCTCTGCCAGGAAGTTTAGGGGCGAGGAGGGAATGATCAAATGCAGCAACCATTAGTGCACACTGCAGGCACTGAACAGCTGGAGAATGTGAACAAACAAGTCAAGCTGAATCTCCAGAAACACATCCATCACACTCCAATGGCAGCTTCTTGGGAAGGGTAAGGGGGAAAGCTTGAAAAGTGGCCAGAGACTGCAAGGAGAGGATAGATACTGGGGGAAGGCAGATGTTCCAAACCACAGGCCCAAGACCTTCCCAGCCCCACTATGGGAGTGTGGGGAGCTGGTATTCCCTGGGGTATGTTTGGAAATGAGATGACTGGCATAAGATCTTGTTAGGAAAGGAAAGTACCCGAGGGGTGGGGCCTTCTCAAAGCCCAGGACTTTCCTCAGACTTGGTAAGTAGTGTCTCATGAATATACTTTAAAATGCACTTTAACAAGTTTCTTCTAATGTAATCCATTCTGGTAGAAAACGTTCTAACATAATCTGGGTCAAGTCCCCAATGTTGTCCTCTTGTTGGTTTTTTTGGTTCTCCATATTCATTGCTTCCTCTACTTTCCTCTTTCTTTTGGTAGTGTCAGGGACCCAAAAAGAACCAAAATCATAAAAACCTGATTTCGAGGAGATGGGGAATCATTAAATTCAGTGTTTTGGATAGTTTCATGAGCAGTATTCTCCTAATGTCCAGAGGCAGTGTAGAAGGTCTCCCCTATTGTGAGGGGGAAAGGTAGATGGTAACATAAAATTAGCAAGGCCTCCTAACTCTCTTGCCTTGCTCCCTCCTGAGAGGCAGAAAGAGGAGTGGGTGGTGGGAGTTTTCACTTTGGCTCCGTTGACTCGTTGTGTGATATTGGGAAAGTCATTTAAGGCCTCTCATTTTTATTCCCTCAGTTTGAGGAAATTGAACTAGGAGGTCCCTAAGGTTCCTTGAGCTCTAACAGTGCTAATACTTTCCCAGAATCAGGATACACCTGATTGTAATAATGTTATGAATATCATTTAACAAGAATGTTGATGGCAAGCAATAAAAATACAGTCAACTCTTCCTTATAGAAGAGAGTAGAGGTACAGGTATTTTCAAATACCAATCAATCCAAAATTTAATATCATAATCAATACTTAAAAAATCAAAGCAATAAACATTTCTTTTCTGCTTGAATGCATATTAAATGTAATATTAAGTTTATTTTAATGTAAATTGAGTCCTCAGAGATTGCACTAAATGATGACACAGAAATAGGTACTAATCAGTAGGGGAAGGATAACCTGGGATTAAAAATTTGAAGCTGACAATTCACAGAGATTGAGGTTAATTGAGAGATTACTGGAAATGCATGAATAACAATGTAATTTTCTACAGATGATAAATGTGGACAGAAGAAAAATGATTAGATTTTTAGGTCATAGAAACTAATAGGAAGGGAGAAAGAAAATAAGCATTTATTAAATGCCTACTTTATAAATGTCATCTAATTTGATCTACAGAGCAACCATTGGAGGTAGGTGATATTCCTGAGAGGAACCGTAGGTTCAGACATTTGGTGTATGTGCTTGGCTGAGGAGCCAATGGGGCGAAGCTACCATCTGTGGGATTATGACTGAACGCCTCTAAGTCAGAATTCCCCCTAAATGTGACAATACCGCAGCGCCCAGGAGCCTCGGTGGGCCATGGATAGCTGTGGATTCCTATTTTACAACTGAGAAAATAAAGTACATAAAGTTTAAGTGACTTGCCCAGAATCTAGCTAGAAAAAGTCTGAGGTAGAATTTGAATTCAGGATTTCCTTACTTCAGGCCCAGCACTCTATCTAGTGCAACACTAAGTTGCCTTCATCAACTACTTAGTATTTATGAGATATCCAGCAATATTTTGTTAGGAACTTTAATATAACCCCATCTAATGCTAAAAGTGACTAAGGGAACTTCTGATTTTTTTTTTTGTCTCAAATTCAAATCCCTAACTCAGGCACTATTGACTATTAGGTGAGCACCCAGACCAAAAGCATTAGACTTTAAAAATCACTAATCTCTGATCTGTGCTACTAAATGGAAATGAAAAGGCAAAAGAAGTCATTTGGGACCTGGAAGTCTCATCTAGTATCAGTTCAAAGCATCCACAGTTCCACTGTTCACTTTCTTCACAATAACCAAAATTTAACTTTTACTTCAAGGTTTGCAAAGTGCTTTACTTACTAAATTACTTTATGCCTTTTGATTCTCACAACTTTAAGAGGTAGAGAGTGCAAATATTATTTTCATTTTATAGATGAATAAAGTAAAGATTGGAGAGACTGAGGGATTTACCTGAGGTTAGAGTTAGAATTCTACCCTATATTTTCCAACTCTGAGGTCCAGTTTTCTTCTTGCTACACTGAATTCCCTGATCAAGGCCAATGAATTCATGTACAAAATACAAAAAAGATCTATATCACCTATCAAGTACTTTGCTTGACCTTCTGTTTTTTTTTTTTTTAAACAAAAACAACTACTGGACCAATGTAGAGACAAGAATCCTACTGGCATAGTCCTCCTTCCCCTCTTGTTTAATTTAGCTTCTTTGATTAATTTTTTATTGTGGGATTCTGGAAGAAGTGAAGAAATAACAGGTTTTTGGCTGTGCCCTCTAGCCTATTCTGTTCTGTCTTGTTGGCTTTAAGAAGTTCATGAAGCTTTGTAATGTTGCCAACTGCCTCCTCGGGTGTTTTGTACAAGCAGCATCCTGCTTTCCATGTGCTAAGATGCAAGGGATATGTAGGAAATTGGCCAGGAGACACAATCTCACAGTCATTGGCACGTGGGTGGGTCACAGAGAATGGGAAACTTGTGAAGTTTGGGGGAAATGCCATCATTTGCGTCAAACTTCTTTCAGATTCTCAAACTTATAGAGTAAGGAGTTTTGACTCCAAGAGAAATGGATACATTTGTTGGTTTTGGAATAATTGAATTATGGTTGGCATCGTACTAATTAACACAGCTTAAAAAATTGTCCTCTCTGCAATCCTGGCACACATAAATTTCTCAGACCTGGATCTTTTAAGCCAGAATATTAAAGTTTTTGGTATATGTTTCCTTTATTTCTTGACCTTAAAGTTCTTAAAGTCTGTTATTCATGGAGACAAAATTAGCAGAAGGAACCCTGGACTTGGAGTGAGAGGACCTGCATTTGAATCTCATCTCTGTACCTATTAACTATATGCAAAATGCTCTACCTCTCTGGTTCTCTGTTTCTTTTATAACATGCCAGTTTTACATTGTTGTTTTTGTCACTTGTTTCAGTCGTGTCTTTTCTTTGTGACCTCAACTAGGGTTTTCTTTAAAAAAAAAAAACCAATAATAGCTTATTTTTCAAAATACATTCAAAGATAGTTTTTTTTAAACATTCATGCTTGCATAACTTTGTGTTCCACTTTTTTCTCCCTCCTTCTCCACCTCCTCCCTCCTCTAGACAACCATTCTTCTAAACATTTATATCCACATTTATCATGCTGCACAAGGAAAAAGAAATCAATTCAAAAGGGGGGAAAATGATAAAGAAAAAAACAAGCAAGCAAAAATAATAATAACAACAAAGGTGAAAATACTCTGTTGTGATTCTCATTCAGTCCTCAGAGTCCTCTCTCTGGATGCAAATGGCTCTCTTCATCACAAGTCTATTGGAATAGGCCTAAATCATCTCATTGTTGAAAAGAGCCTCTTCCATCAGAGTTGATCATCACATAATTTTCTTGTTGCTGTGTAAATGTTCTCTTGGTTCTACTCACTTCACTCAGCACAAGCTCAATGTAAATCTCTCCAGGCCTCTCTGAAATCATCCTGCTGACTTTCTTATAGAACAGTAATATTCCATTACATCTATATACTGTAACTTATTCAGCCATTTCCCCTACTGATGAGTATCCCACTCACTTTCCATTTCCTTACCACTACAAAAACATTTTTACAAATACGGGTCCTTTTCCCTTTTTTATGATCTCTCTGAGATACAGACTCATCTAGGAGTTTGTTTTCTTGACAAAGATCCTGGAATGTTTTACCATTTCCTTTTCCAGCTCGATTTACAGATGGGGCAACTGAAGCAAACAAGTTGAATGACCTGTTCAGGGTCATACAGCTAGTAAGTGTAAGTCAGTCTACACCTTGGTAAGGATTATCATTATTGCCCTTGAGTGTAAAATATACCTTCTTCTTATTGTGACTATGTATTTAGACAGGTGGTGGTGATGGTGGCAATGCCTTTTTGGCTTTCCAAGTTGGAACATATTTCTTAGCAGAGAAGCAAAGTTATTAATAGTGCTTAAGTTCCTAGGTCAACCCACAAAAGACCATTTCAGCCATAATATAGTAGACATCCAATATAAGTTAAGTATAGTTTTGTACACCAGATAGGAAGCCTAGATCCCTTTTATTACATCTCCTTGAGAAAATGCATTCTGACTTCCATATAACCAACTTACATACAAACTTTTGGAACTCAATATATTTAATTTATTAGTAGGGAGACTTTTTGTTTCTTTTTCTGTTTTTTGCTTCCCACTCCTCTCCACCTTCTTCCATTTCCTTTCTAGTTACCAAAAGCACACATTTTGCTTATAGTCTGCCTTTTTATATTCACCTTGTTTTCCTTGTACTCCTAATAGTCATGTTCTCCATCTATGTGTGTCTTTTTCTCTCTTTTTTTGTCCATCTCTTTGTCTGTCTGTCTCTCTCATCTCTGTCTCTGATTCTGTCACTCTCTTTCTCTCTGTGTGCCTGAGTCTGTCTGTCTCTCATTTTCTTTTTTTTTCTTCCTTTGCATTTAATTTCTCAATTCTTCTTTCTCTCCAAATTTCATAACTTATCATTTTCCTTTTTTTTTTTTCTATTTCACCTTTCTTTATAATCTTGAACCATTTCTATTTGCCACATTTCCTCTTCTCAATTTCAAGTTGTGCTGCCATTTTCTCCTATGCATCTTCCCCTCATACCTCCTTCTTATAATCCACCACACCCAAGTGAATGCATTACTTATATTATTCCCAATGTGCTTCTCCTTTACCAAGCCTTGGCTATTTCCTGCTCTTCTGGTTGTTCTTTATGAAACACTATTTGGCACAGATGAGTTTTTGAAGAGAGAGAGGGGTCTTTTAAGAGTCAAAACATCAGTTATTTTAAAGCAAAGATCCATGCCTTAAAAATCTTGATTCATGGAAGAACAAGAAGGAAACAGTGTTGGAAGCATTTTCTTTCACAATTTTCTTTCCTTTTATTTACCCTATCCTTGTTAGAAATCTGCCCATTTTAATCTTATGACAGTTTCTACCCTTTGGGTTTTTTAGAAAGACAAAAGTCTTTCTTATATCTTTCCCTCTATCTTCCCTAGAACTACTGGCACTTGTGCAGTCTGGGATAAGCTGCTTTGCAGAACAGCACCCCAAAAGGGCCAATTTGTTTTAGCCGAGCTGAGAATACCAAACCCATATTTATTTTCTCATGTGTGAAAGATGATATAGACAACTTGAGCCCAGAGCACAAATAGACCAAAGAAAAATGACCAAAAAGTTTAAGTGAACATGGAATCTTAGAGTTAGAAGGGAGTTCAGAGGGAACCATATGTATTTTAATTTTTTAAAAAATTTATTGCATAAAAGAAGCATTTCAATAATGTAGTATATATTATTGTATACTATGTATATACTGGTGTATATAAAGATTGAATGTGAAACTGCACATCTATTATATGCAACTTGCTATTCCTTTTAAATATATATAGTTATCAATTTTTTTACTTTTTTTCTTCCCTTACACCCATCCTAGAGATGGCTGCTATTAGACACAAATAGGTATATATTTATATCTATATATGTATATACACATATATATGTATATACATATAAATTATTCTCTCTCTATTTTTATTTGTCAGTTCTTTCTCTGGATGCAAATATCATTTTTTGATAGATCCTTTATTTTTAATTTATATATTTATAGGAGTGAAAATGACTTAGTTTCCTCAAATTCCTTCCTAAACAAGAACCACCCCTTTCCCCACCCCTTATAATATAATGAGAAACTGATTATCCAATCCAAAGCTTCACTGATGGGGAAGCTACTGCCTCTAGACATTTCTGGGTAGTTCTAATTGTTAGAAAGTCAAAATTTGAACATTTGAATCTTTTCATTGTTCTCAGTTCTGCTTCCTGGATTGAGAGTTTGTATTGGTCTGACCAGCCAGTCAAACACACTATAACTTTACTCTGATATATGATGTCATTTTGACAGTAACCAACCAACGAGTCTTCTGGATTATATAAAGTCAATAAATTATGTAAAGTTAACTGCTTACTATGCTTTGGACACTGCCTAGTGCTGGGGATGCAAAGAAAGGCAAAACTATTTCTTTCCCTTAAGGAGCTCACAGTCTAATATTAAGACAATTTTTAGATACTTGTCCCCCTTTTCATTTCTTTTTTTTTTAAATCCCCATATATCCCAAAAAGATCTTAAAGGAGGGAAAGGGACCCACATGTGTAAAAGTGTTTGTGGTAGCTCTTTTTGTAGTGGCTAGAAACTGGAAACTGAGTGGATCCCATCAGTTGGAAAATGGCTGAATAAATTGTGGTATGGAAATGCTATGGAATATTATTGTTCTGTAAGAAACGACCAGAAGGATGAATACAGAAAGGCCTGGAGAGACTTACATGAACTGATGCTGAATGAAATGAGCAGAACCAGAAGATCATTGTACATGGCAACAACAAGAATATACTATGATCAATTTTGATGGATGTGGCTCTCTTCAACAATGAGATGATTCAAACCAGTTCCAATTGTTCTGAGATGAAGAGAGCCATCTACACTTAGAGAGAGAGGACTGTGGGAACTGAATGTGATTCACAACATAACATCACTCTTTTTGTTGTTGTTTGCTTGCATTTTATTTTGTTTCTCTTTTTAAAAAAAACTGTTTTGATTTGATTTTTCTTGGGCAGCATGATAAATGTATAAATATGGATGCATATATTGGATTTAACATAAATTTCTACCATGTTCAACATATACTGTACTACTTGCCATCTAGGGGAGGGGGTGGGGGAAAAGGGGGGGAAATTGGAACACAAGGTTTTTCAAGGGCTAATGTTGAAGAATTGTCCATGCATTTTGAAAAATAAAAAGTTTTAATTAAAAAAAATAAAAATCCCCAGACTTTAGAAGAATATCTGGTACAGAGTAGACACAGTGAATGCTTGTTAAGTTGACTTGAATTGTCTTTGTCAAGTTAGACATTTTCAACTAATTGTCATATAGCACCTCTTTTGTTCTGTATCATCCTGATTGACTTCCCATGGATACTCTTCAAAATATCAACATTATTCCTTAGGTGTGATCCCCAGACCTGAACATCATATCCCAGATGTGGTTAGAATAGCACAGATCTAAGTACATGATCACTTCCTTATTCCTTCAGGTCATACCTCTCTTTATTCAACCTAAGATTATGGTAGGTTTTCCGGTCATCATATTACATTGTTGACTTACACTGAGTACTCCCAGATCTTTCCAGATAAATATCTATATGGGCATACCTCTAGCATTTTGCAATTGTGAAGCTGATTTTTGTTAAGACTTTATAATTATCCTTATTGAATTTGACCGGGTTAGATTTGGCAGATCTAACCTATTAAATTCTTTTTAGATCCTGATGCTATCATCCAGTATATTAATTCTTTGAACTCTTCTTCCTTCTTAAATCTGATAAACACCTCTTATATACTTCTATCTAAGTCATCAATAAAAATGTTAAAATAGAGTCAAACAAAGTTTCCTGAGGTACTCCAAAAGAGATCTTCCTCAATGTTAATCATTAATCATTAATTATTTGTCTTTGGGTCATCCAACCATTTTCAAATTCCAGTCATTCAACTAATTCCAAATTCATTTCATTGTATTACCATCTACCAACATTTCTCTATCTTCTCCGAAAGGATTGCATGAGAGACTTTGCCAAATGCTTAACAAAATATGAAGTAAATTATAGCTAGGTTATTCCCCTAATCTTCCAGTTTAGTAACTCTCTCAAAAAAAAGAAAATGAGGTTAGTCAGGCATAACTGGTTCTTGAAGAAACTCTTTTTAATCGCTACTTCCTTTTTTTAGATATTCATGAACTATCCCTTTAATATGTTCTAAAATTTCACTAGCAATTGAAATCAAGTTCACTGAACTATACTTTGTGAATTCCTTTCTCTTCATTCAAATAAAGTTCTGCCCACTTAAGCAGGAAACTAAACACATTTGGGAAACCATTCTGGTAGTGTATTAGCATTGGCGTGGCATAATGCACACCAATGGTCTCAAAGCCAGTATGACCTGGGTTTAAGTCTTGCCTCTGACAGAGACTGATAATATGGACACATGACTTTAAATTGCAGAGAAGGTGCTGACTTTCATCTAAGGGCTCCCTATGCCTCTGAAACCACAGGCCAATTCCTATCTCCTAACTGGTATCTCCTACCCCAGTTCTTATCAGTGTTCTATCCCTAAAACATGCATGACCTTGGGCAAAAATGTATATAAGAAAATAATGGTTTGTTAAGACTCTATTCCCTGAAACTACTTTGTAGGGCTCCTAAAGTTATTTTGATTTTAAACTAGAATTGTCCTGGTAGTTTTTAATGTTTATAGTTAAAATCAGTTGTAAGCTTGATTTGCTATTATACCACTTTAGTATTTGAGTGAATAGAGCTACTGAGCTTAGGAGGACAGTTGGTGGAAGATGGGTAGTTGGGGAAATTAATAGCCAGTAGTAGATGGAGAAGGGAGAATCCTGGGCCCATCATAAATGGTGAGCAAGTCCATCTGGGTCTCGATCCCTGGTAAGCTGGAGAAAGAGAGTGGGGTTCTTGAATTCCAGGAAGGAAAAAGGGGCTTCATCTTCATCTGCTTCATCTGAACAAAAGATAAAAAGCCAGAAGAATTCTAGTAAACAATGTACAAATAATGACATTTTTGGTAATACATAGGAAAGCGGGCATAAGCAGAAATAATAATTAGCAAGGCTTAAGAATGCTAAAGATAGTCAATCGAACGTTTGTCTTGCATTTTACTTAATTAAATTATAACTCATGTAACGATTGTGAAAAAAAGCTTTGTTTAGGGTTCATTCCTACTAGACATTGGGGAGTGGAGTTAAGCAATAAACACTTTTCTTATATGCTAAGCTTTCCAGGTCTATCCTCCCATGACATAAAGAGTGAGAGCTCTTGGGACAGACACAGTTTCCTGTCATACATGATAGGATGAGTAGAATGTGGTAGAGGCTTTATATATTTTCAATAGTTCCTGGTGTGTTCTAAAAAGAAGTTTCCTATCCTTATAAGCACATTTCCAGTTTCCAGCTAGAAAAACTTAAAGGGATAGAGTTAATTGCTAATATAGAGTATAGTTACCAATATTGGAGGAGGGAAGGGAAGGACAGGTGGGGGGGGGGCGAGGAAAAGACAGGTGAGATAACTGTTATACTATAACTTATGCAAAGTTTTAGTCCAGTAGAGAAAGGACTTTGTAGACATCTACCAGACATTCACTTCAGGAGGAAAACTTGGAATTCCAAAGTCTTGGCCCCCATATTCAACATCTTCAGCAGTGAGCAGGGTCCCTTCAAATCAGAGGTTAGGCTACAGATTCATGGATACCCATTGCAGCCTGAGCAGCAGAGATGGAATCTTAAGATTGTAAATTTCAATACCATACATCTAGAATTTGTTAATTAATTAAAAAGGCATAAGAGTGGAACTGGGGAAATGGGGAAAGAATAAAGGTTGTGGGATGTCTACCCGGATATTAAAGAAAACCATCAAAAGAGGAAAAAAAATAGAGGATTGTTGTCCAGGGCCTAAACTATAGCAATAGAATTCACACTTAGAGATCTTACTAGGGCACAAGGATACATTACTCCTTTGTTTCATAAACTCTACCAGCTCACTATTACATCAAGGATCCAATAAAAAGTCATCTGGCACTTAAAAGTCTTAACAATCTGACTCCATCTTTCCTTTCCAATTTTTAAAAAAATATTCTATTCTCTTCCTGGCATATAATAGATAATAAATGTTTAGTGATTGGCTGATCCTTTTATGCACTTTTCAGCCCAGACAAATTGATCTTCTTGATGTTTTTCATACATAGTGTTATATTTTCCATCCCCATTCTTTTGTGTAAGCTATGCCTCCTGCCTGAAACATGCTGCTTCCTCATTTCTGACTCCTAAAATATTTAATTTCTTTCAAAAATCAAGTGCTAGTTTTTACCTGAGACCTTTCCTGATGCCCTGAGTTGTACCAAATATCTTTGTGTGTGTATGTATACACACATTCACATAAATATAAATATATATATATATATATATATATATATATATATATATATATATATACATACATACATGTTTTGAAGTTGCTTTGTTAATACTTGTGCATACAAATTATTGCCCTCATAGAATGTAAGCTCCCAGAGAGCAGGGATGAGTTCATTGTTGTCTTTATAGTCTTAAACTGTGCTTGGCATATGTAAGACATTTAATTGATTTTTTTTTTTTTTTGGCTTGATTTCCTGATTTGGCAAACCTAAATTCTGGACCAGTGGAGAGATTTGGAGATTAGTTGAAAAGGAGATAAGGGACCATTCCAATGACTATTGGGGGGGGGGGGGGATATGAGACTTAAAAGGCAGTAATTAGGGAGAAATTGTAATATAGAAAAGAAAAGGTAAATATCAACATATCCTCTTCTAGGGTAGTCAGTGAAATAATCAGGGAGGGTTAGCATTGTAAAGCTAACACTTATGTTCCTGATAGATGAACTGAATTGGTCTCTAACCTGTGGGTTATTGTAGGCAAATAGAGCAGGTCAGAGACAAGAGAATCAGGAATATAATACAAGTTTAATTTCAAAGTGAGGTAAATGGCTTATAATCAAGGAGGAAATAAGACACATGGGCTGGGATAGGGCCCTCCATTGTTGGCCCCTGGCTCTAGTATGGTAACAACAGTGTGAGGCCCAACAGCACCAGTGAGTAAGGCTGTCTAGTGACAAAAAGTCTGTTCTTAGCAGGACTTCATGTCTGGGTCTGTTTGTGTTTGCTTGAGCTCAGGGACCATCAGTTCTGTGATTCTGCTGCAGCAGTGTTCATCCAGAGGGTGACTGCATAGGATTGTTGTTATGTCCAGCTCAGAGCCCATCTTGCTTGTTGGACCTTGGCTCTGGAAAATAGCTATTTCCTAATATTTTGACATTTCCCCCTTTTGACCAAAGGAATGGGTCTAAAAGAACTTATCCTTCTGGCCAATAAAGAAGAGGTAATTATAAGTCAAGATGTTATAAGAGGCTAGTTGGGCCAAGATAAGATGTTGCTCAGGAATGAGTTCCTAGAGGGTACCTATTGGGGAAGTATTATTGCAAGCAGAAAGGAGAGGGTGGGACCAGAAATGTAGAGGGAGGAAAAAAACAATACCCTCTTGAACTAGGGCCTTGGTGATTGGGTAGAAAATAAAAGGGAAGAGGAGGAAAAAAAAAAACTAAGAGAATATTCTCAACCCTTATCAGGAATCTTGGAACAGCTGCCTCACCTGGACGTTGGCTGCTTCTGGGTGCATACTAAATGAATCTTGAGAACTCTGGAGGATTCTGCCACCCACTTATGAGCAAAGGCTTTCTAGGAATATACACCCATAAGTTTGGCAGTTGCGGGAGTCCCTTGTAGGGACTCTTAGAAACAATAATTACCAATTTTCAGAGAAGATAAATTGATTGAGAAAACTCTGCATAATTTTTTGGTTCTGAGTTTCTGGTCATCATAATATTGGTCTTTAGTTAAAAGTCTCTAAATAATAAATAGAAATGATCCAGTTTTCTAGTCATACAGGATTAGATTCACACAATACAATAATTTTTTCTCATAATTGCACAATTACATTTTCATGTATAGAAGAAACTACTTAGAGGTCTCATAATGAATGTTCTGAGAAAGATCACCAAGGTATCTAAGAAACTTAAACATAAACATCTTGAAACAAAAGACCAAAATAATACAATAGTTATTATCCATATTGACTAAAATCAAATTCCCTTGTATCTTAGTAACCCATCTATTCTCACTATCTATTTAATCAGTAGATCCCAGATGTCTTAGTAGTTATCTGGTCCCTAGATATCTTTTGTTGGACAATAAGTTTTATTGTCAGAAAGCTCTCTACTTCTCTGGTTCCAAATGCCGAGATCCCCAGATAATTCTGGCTAAATAGAACTTAATCCAATTACTTAAATTTGGTTCTCTAATTTTGAAACTTCAGAGAATTTCAACTTACATAAGGTATTACTAAAACATTCTCAAAACTTAAATTTCCATGACAGATAAATTTGGAAGCCAATCATATACATCTGTATATTGTTTTTAGAGGAAAACAGTCTAATTTTGTTCAAATTCAAAATTTACTATTCTGTTTAGAAAAAAAAAAACTTTTTACATTACATTTTTGTCTTTTTACTTTGTCTAATAATTTCCCCTTTAGGTGGACATCATACCTATATTACAATTTGTAATGGAAGTGTAAGATGTTTATACTTGCATCCTCTTACAGTAATCATAGATGTTTCAGTATCAATATATTAGTTAATAGCCTTAGTATTGTACTTCACCAAACTTATTATTTATATACATTTGCTAAAAAATAAAAAAAAATAGAGGTACATAATTGTAATAATGTCTTGTATCATAACAGAGGGGGAAACTTCCTTACTTTTGTTAGATTCCAAGTATGAGTCATATCTTACAAGGTATTAAAAAGAAGGCTCAGGATTAATCAGGTGGGGAAATTTCCTTTTTCGAAAGGTAATAGCACAATGAGGGAATAGAGTTGGAAGGATCCTACCTTAAGGCCATGCAAAAGTCATCCTCACACTTTTCCCAGGTGCAAATATCCATGCTATTTTCTATTAATGATTTCATGATAATTCAGACAACTATGTCTGTAATCAAAGCTCAGAACAATAGTAAATGTTCCAAGAACTTTTTACCTTAAGTATCAAAATTTCACTTTTCACCCCTTAGGGCTTAAATATCTTTCCTGATTTGTTTAATAGTTAATAGTTTCTTTAATAGTTAACATTTCATTAATAGTTAACATTTCATTTGCCCTTTACTTATTAATTAAACTGCTCATATTCTGGGGCTTCAGACATACAACTAATACCTGATAGTTGACTCATCATTGATATGTTGAAGCCACATTTTTAAACCAACATATACATTTTCATAATAGCCAAAAAATTTTAATGAACATTTACCATTATGTATTATTATTATGTTTTATAAGAAAATATACCTCATTAAATATTTATTTAACAGTTTTCAAATATCTATTTTTTATCATATCATTTTAAAAGTTCAGTTCATGTATAGTAGCATACAAATTAAAAAGCTGTTTTGTCTAATAACATTTCTGGTATGATGGCCTCTCATTTTACAATATAAGAGAACTTAGAAATACAATAATAATATAAAATTCGTGTGTTTAAAACATGAAAAAAAACTTCATATGACATCAATTGTGTTCCCAAAATACCCTATACAAAAATCATTATTCACATTACCTTTGGGATTTTAAACCCATTTTAGAATTATCAGACATGGAACAATATCATTTATTTAAAGAAATAATGTAGTACTTAGCCTATGCCAGTCACTCTGCTAAGCACTTTACAGTCATTATATTATGTTGATCTTACAATAACCCTGGGAGGTGGGTACTATTATTATTTTTATCTTTACAGATCAGGAAACTGGAGCAAAAAAAGATGACAAGTTGCCTAAGATTGCAACAATAAATACATTTCTGCAATTGAAATGTAATTCAAGTGTATCTACATTTTTGTATGATTTTTTAACACTTGTATTTGGGAATCTGCTCTGAGATGAGAGGATTAACAGGGAGAAGGAGAGAGCCTATGATTTGGGGGGAACCATAGGGGATTTCTTGTTTGAACAATCATCCAAGGAGGAGTTAAGAAGTTGGTAGAAAGTGCAAACCATTTACCTACTTCTTTTTTCTTTCTTTAATCTGGAATTACTTCCAAACTAGGTGCTTTCCTTCTTTGGCCTAGAACAGAGAAGCTATCTATCTTTAGAAAAAGTGACATCTGCTTTTAACTTTTATAAAATTTAATTCCTAATTTTTCTTAAAACAAATTTTGCAGAGTAGTCTTGCATTAAGATTTCTCAGAAGTGAGTTCCTGTAATTACTCAAAGTATCAGTAATTTTCCCCTGCAATGTTAAAAATGATAAATCTTCAAACCTCTTAATGACTAATCCTCAAATCTTCAGTATCTGTGAAAATGTTTTTGTGTTTCTATAAATTTTGATTACTTAACTTTTTCTTATCACTTAATCGCCTACAAAAGCCTAAAGTGGGCATTGGTTAGTCCTACTAACTGGGACAATTGCTTCAAGTGTGAAAAGTCATTAACTAAACTCTTTGGCTACAGCTTAGAAGATTTTTCTGGCTGGCTCCTTTTTAAATCTTTCTAGACAACAGAATCCACAAACAACACAAATATGACACAGACATTTTCCATTTTAACAAAACACAAGTACAGACAAAAATGAAAAAAAAACAGATATAAACAGATACATACAATTCTAACAAAGTGTGAAGTTACATCCTAACTTCAACTGGTTTAGCAGAGGCACACAGTAACTAAGTGTGCAATCTAAAAATAGCAAAGACATACAGAGAGACCAATTTACAGAGGTGTGCAGAAGCTCAGAAAATTGGAGTAGGGACAAGGGCAGAGAGCTCACCAAATGAAGGAGATTAGACTCCAAAGAAATGAATCTTCCATGGTTCCTACTCCATTCCCACTGGTACCAGAGAGTCTAATGTTCAGTGTCCAATACCACTTCTAACACCAATTAATATCAACTGGACCAAACAGCCTAACCTGTGGATGGCTGGAGTCAAACAGAGCAAGCTAGAGACAGGAGAATCAGGAATCAAAGACAAGTATAATTTTAAAGTGAGGGACAAGGCTTGTAAGCAAGAAGAGAACAAGAAAAATAAGCCAGGGCCTTGCCCCGGTGGAAGTGGATAACCCACCTTAACGTGATCAAACCTTGACTTATATATTGGTGGCTAGACAAACAATAAAGCATAACAACAGTGGTAAGACACAATAAAAACCACAATGAACACAACAATAACAGCACCAGTGAAGCAAAGTTGTTTAGTGACAAAAAATTTGTTCCTAGCAGGGTTCATGTCTGGGTCTATTGGTCTGATGGCCTGAGCTCAGGGACTATCAGTTCTGTGATTCTGTTGCAGCAGTGTTCATCCACAAGGTGGATATTCTTGATTTATACATACATATATATATATATATATATATATATATATATATATATATATATATATATATATATATATATATTCTTGTTTTTATATATATATATAATCTTGTTATATATATATATATTATATATTATATATTCAGTTCAGAGCACATCTTGTTTGCTGGACTTTAGATCTGGAAAACAGGTTATTTCCTAATATCTTATGCATAGGTGATTTTTCAGCATTGACAATTGCAAAACCTTTTGTTCCAACTTTTACCCTCCTTACCCCCACCCCTTCCCCAGATGGCAGGTTGACCAATACATGTTAAATATGTTAAAGTATAAGTTAAATACAATATATGTATACATGTCCAAACAGTTGTTTTGCTGTACAAAAAGAATCGGACTTTGAAATAGTGTTCAATTAGCCTGTGAAGGAAATCCAAAATGCAGGTGGACAAAATTAGAGGGATTGGAAATTCTATGTAGTGGTTCATAGTCATCTCCCAGAGTTCTTTCATTGGGTGTAGCTGGTTCAGTTCATTACTGCTTTATTGGAACTGATTTGGTTCATCTCATTGTTGAAGAGGGCCATGTCCATCAGAATTGATCATCATATAGTATTGTTGTTAAAGTATATAATAATCTCCTGGTCCTGCCATGAGGCAAAATTTAAAGTCATTCACAGGGGGCAGCTAGGTGGCGCAGTGGATAGAGCACCAGCCTTGAATTCAGGAGGACCTGAGTTCAAATCTGTCTCAGACACTTAACACTTCCTAGCTGTGTGACCCTGGGCAAGTCACCCCCAGCCTCAAGGGGGAAAAATAAATAAAGTCATTCACAGTACTGGCAGTCCTTTAGTATCATAGGGTCATCTTGACTTCATTCACTGCCTCTCACCCTACTGCTTCATTCTCATTCCTGGACCACATATTTAAAGCTAGAAACCCAGAGAAAACTAGATATCATCTATTCCAATCTCATTTAATGAATGAAGAAATAGAGGAGAGATTAAGGAACTTGTCCAAGATCATACAGTGCCAGAACTGGAGTTTAAATGAAAATCCCATGACTATAATATTCTTTCCATTTTACTTTGTTGGGTTCTCTGCCCATGGGGGCCAACTGCAACTCTCTCAGAAGATTGACTTGAAGGGGGCGTTTATGGCACTTGTTCTAGCACATCTTGTGCCCCCTGCCTCAGGCACTAGAGTTGTCAGTTTATAACTGCCAAAAGCCTTTTCGGTTATTTTCCTCTGAACTCCAATTGAGTTCTTAATCCCTTTGGCCTAGTTGGTCACCAGGTCTTTTTAATTCCAGCTGTGCCTATATGATTATTTTGTGGTCACACCTTAGTCTCTCTTAAAAGTTTGTATGTGGGATAATGATCTTAAGCTTACTTTGGGCGAGTGGGGTTACTGAATGCTTGTGCAATTTATAAGCTGTGTTCCAATCAATGCATATTGACGCATTATTTATTCTATCAATAGTTATTATACGAACAAAGATTACTGCTGGCACACTTTCTTCCTTTGTTTCTTCCATGTTCTTTCTCAGGAAAAGCTGCAGAACAATAAGCTTATTGATTTCATTCAAGTTTTTGGGAGGGATCATGCTTTCCTGCCTAGGGCTCCCTGGAGGCCAGCCTGAAAGATCTGGGCAGCCAAACTTTGGGTGCTCATTTTTCCATGAGTCCAGATGAATCCTCTGCTTTCTGCTTCTTGCCATTAAAAAACTATGCTTTTGTTCTCTGATCCATTTCAAAAGTGATGTAGTTAAAATAATAAACCGGTAACTGGGAAAAATACAATTTTTATCTATAGCAAGTTTTGAAAGCTGTCATATTGAAGATATATAAGGAACTGATTTAAATTTTTAAGAATTGAGAACCATTCTCCAATAGATAGATGGTCAAAGGAACAAAGAAATTTCAAACTATTTCAAAAAGTTTAAATTCAAAAAAATTTCAAAAGATTTTAAAAGAACTAATAATCCAAGCTATCAGTATATGAAATAATATTTCAAGTCTCTACTAGAGAAATGTCAATTAAAGGAATTCTGAGATCCTACCTCATATACTTCAGATTTGCAAAATTGACAAAAAGAGGAAAATGAAAGTTCTTACTCTTCCTCCACCCCCATGCCAAATTCATGCATTGTTGGTAGAGCTGTGAATTTGTCCAAACATTTTGGATCTGAGATTTCATTTTAAAGATCTCCCAGGTAAGGAAGCTCCCTTTACCAATATAGATACTTTTTTCTACAATTTGTAGTTTGAGAGAATTGTTTATAGTACTGAGAGGTTATGTGACTTGTCCAAAGTCATTATAAGTCAGAGGCTTGGGCCTTCCTGATTCTTGTTGTCTGTTAAACTGTGTTGCTTCTCAATTAGATAATTTATTATAATTGGTTTAGTCATAATTATTTCTCTACTAATATCCTGCTCTGTTGCCTGGAGGCAAACAGGGTTTTCCAAGATTCTCCAGGTAGAACACGAGCTCTGTCAGGTATCAATCTGAATTGAAAGGGCCTCAGGGGAAAAGTCAGCAATTGATGGGAGACTAAGGTCCGGTGTAATTGTGCTTTAAGAGCCTTATTCCCACAAGGCTGACAGGTGAGTCTTTTTTTCTGTCTTTTTTTTCTTTCTTTTTTCTTTCTTTCCTTTTCTTTCTTTTCCTTTCTTCTTTCTTTTTAATCACAGCAATTCATGAAACCATCTACTAATGTATGGAGGGATTTCAATTTCCTTTGGTAGAAGGAATTATCATACTGGTCTTCTAAAATATAATGATCTTCTATACTTTGTCCTTTCTGAAGCTTTCTCTGTTCTCTGTTCTACCCCGATGATAATGATTTTTGCTCTCACATCTCATACTACTTGATACTTCGTTTATACTTTTGTCATGTATTACTTTGTATCACAATTATCTTTGCTCATGCATTATTCTACTAGATTATAATCCTTCCTTTGGCAGAGCGGGGAGGAGACTACTGGATATGTAATCAGGAAGATCCCTAGATTACAATTCTACCTCAAACACCATATTTCTTTTATCTATAATATGAGAAGGTTAGATTCAAAGGCCTTTAGAGAGCCATCTAGCAATAGACTGATTCTTTGAGCCAAGCATACAGCAGTCATTTAATAATTACTTACTGAAAGATTGACTTATTATTATGGTTAACTGACAAGCCATAAATTTTTGAATAAGACTTTCAACCTCCCTTTTTATTCTCTCTCTTTTAAAGTTATTTGCATTCCTCTGCCCCCACCCCTTTCCAACATTCCCTCCCTATCCCCATTCTTCTGGTTATGGTTTTGACCCCAGAACAGACTTACCACATCCCTAGATTCTTTGGCTGGGAAATAGCAAGAACCAGCAGAACTGCTCTTATCTGATGTAAAAGGGCAGACTCTTCTGCCTTAGCTGTCATTTTAGGGACATCATGTCTGATGTTACTGAAGCCAAGTTTAAGAGACTTCACTAGAGGGCTGGGACTGTGGGAAAATTTGTTGAAAGTGCCTTGAACTTTACAGAAATCTCTTTGAGCTTCTCTGATCCCCAGGATGAGGGTTTTGCCCAGTTTATTCTACCTTTAAAGGAGGCAGACACCTTTTGTGGACTTCTGTCCCTCATCCTTCTTCATCCTTATATCTAAACCTGGCCTTGTGACCATCAGCAATGTTCATGAGGAGGGGATAGTCACCAAGTGCTATTTGGAGTAGCCAGTGGAATGGGGCAACCTTTTTTTTTTTTTTTTTTCCTTTTTTTTTTTCTATGACTGGATTAGGTCTATTGTTATAAGCTTGGGAGATGGAATGGAATAGAGGAAATAAATCCTTTCGGATGTTGAAGTTGCTCTGAATCTACAAGGGCGTGGGCCTGCAGTGCCTGGCAAAGGCTCAGAGAAAGTCCCAGAGAGCCAACAGTCCTGAATGATGGTATTGTTGGTTTTGAATACCTTTGAGGAGCTGTCTGAAAGAAAAGAACAGATAAAGTTGAAATGTTAAATGTTTCCAACAAAAGCTATTAGAGGAGAATTTCCTGACTCAGCACTTGTTGACATTTTTTGAGGCTTTTCACAGACAGCATAAGGTTGTTGGCTTTAGTTATTTATTTATTTATTTTAGCTTGGTTTTCACTGAAGGGAGAGTTGAGCAATCCAGGAGTGCTTGCCTTGCCAAGAACTTGCCAAGGACCAGACAATGACCACTTACCCTTTGGGAAAGAAAACCTCTGAATATTGTCTTCATCTCTCTGAGCTTTCTTAAAGCTACTATGTCTTATCTGCTTCCAAAGTTGTTCCTTGTCTCTTGACTTATGACCATTTCCTCTTTCCCTAGCCTAAATGTTTTTAACCTTTTATGTTTTTAAATTCATGAAATACATGAAATTACAAAGAAATCCAATTGAATTATTAAAATAATTTTAAACCAATTTTATAGAGCTTAGGCTTTGTTGGGTTTATAGACCCAGTGATGTGATTTTCCTTTATTCAGAAAAATCCTGATGACATGATGGTATACTTAGAGAACCCCAAAGACTCTGCTAAAAAGCTATTAGAAATAATTCAGAATTTCAGCAAAGTTGCAGGATACAAAATAAATCCACATAAATCCTTAGCATTTTTATACATTACCAACACAATCCAAGAGCAAGAGATACGAAGAGAAATTCCATTCAAAATAATTGTCAATAGTATAAAATATTGGGAATATATCTACCAAGAAAGTCAGGAATTATTTGAGCAAAATTACAAAACACTTGCCACAAAAATAAAGTCAGATTTAAATAATTTGAAAGGCATTGAGTGCTCTTGAATAGGCCAAGCGAATATAATTAAAATGACAATACTCCCTAAACTAATCTATTTATTCAGTGCTATACCAATCAGACTCCCAAGAAACTATTTTAATGACCTAGAAAAAATAACAACAGAATTCATATGGAACAACAAAAGGTCGAGAATTTCAAGGGAAGTAATGAAAAAAAATTAAATGAAGGTGGTCTAGCTGTACCTGATCTAGAACTATATTATAAAGCAACAGTCACCAAAACCATTTGGAATTGGCTAAGAAATGGACTAGTCAATCAGTGGCATAGGTTAGGTTCACAGTGCAAGTGATTAAAAATAGCAATCTAGTATTTGACAAACCCAAAGATCCCAACTTTTGGGATAAGAATTCATTATTTGACAAAAACTGCTGGGAAAACTGGAAATTAGTATGGCAGAAACTAGGCATGGACCCACATTTAACACCACATACTAAGATAAGATCAAAATGGGTCCAAGATTTAGGCATAAAGAATGAGATCATAAATAAATTAAAGGAACATGGGATGGTTTACCTCTCAGACTTGTGGAGGAGGAAGGAATTTGTGTCCAAAGGAGAACTAGAGATCATTATTGATCACAAAATAGAAAATTTTGAATACATCAAATTAAAAAGTTTTTGCACAAACAAAACTAATGCAAACAAGATTAGAAGGGAAGTAACAAATTGGGAAAACATTTTTACAGTTATAGATTCTGATAAAGGCCTCATCTCCAAAATATACAGAGAACTGACTTTATAAGAAATGAAGCCATTCTCCAATTGAAAAATGGCCAAAGGATATGAATGACAATTTTCAGTTGATGAAATTAAAACTATTTCCACTCATATGAAAGAGTGTTCCAAATCACTATTGATCATAGAAATACAAATTAAGACAACTCTGAGATACCACTACACACCTGTCAGATTAACTAAGATGACAGGAATAAATAATGACGAATGTTGGAGGGGCTGTGGGAAAACTGGGACACTGATGCATTGTTGGTGGAGTTGTGAAAGAATTCAACCATTCTGGAGAACAATCTGGAATTATGCCCAAAAAGTTATCAAACTGTGCATACCCTTTGACCCAGCAGTGCTACTGCTAGGCTTATATCCCAAGGAAATACTAAAGAAGGAAAGGAACCTGTATGTGCCAAACTGTTTGTGGCAGCCCTTTTCATAGTGGCTAGAAGCTGGAAGATGAATGGATGTCCATCAATTGGAGAATGGTTGGGTAAATTATGGTATATGAATGTTATGGAATATTATTGTTCTGTAAGAAATGACCAACAGGATGAATACAGAGAGACTTGGAGAGACTTACATCAACTGATGCTGAGTGAAACGAGCAGAACTAGGAGATCATTATACACTTCAACAATGATACTGTATGAGGATGTATTCTGATGGAAGTGGATATCTTCAACATAAAGAAGAGCTAATCCAATTCCAATTGATCAATGATGGACAGAATCAGCTACACCAAGAAAAGGAACACTGGGAAATGAGTGTAAACTGTGAGCATTTTTTTTTCTTCCCGGATTATTTTTACCTTCCAAATACAATTCTTCCTTTGCAACAACAACAACAACAACAACAACAAAATTCAGTTCTGCACACACACATATATATATATATATATATATATATATACATATATATATATATATATATATATATATATTGTACCAATCATATACTAGAAGATATTAAATATGTATGGGAATGCCTGCTATCTAGGGGAGGGGGTGGAGGGAAGCAGGGGAAAAATTCGGAATAGAAGGGAGTACAAGGGATAATATTGTAAAAAAAATTACCTATGCATATGTACTGTCAAAAAATGTTATATTATAAAATTAATAAAATAAAATAAAATAAAAACTAAACAAAAAAGAAAAAGAATTGTTCTCAGAAAAATCCTTTTTTCCCCCTCTGTAACCTATTAACTTATTAATTTTTACAAATGAATAATCTCTTGCCTCCTAGCAGCAGAGCATCTTGTGCTATGTGCTGAGAGAGAAGAAATATAAAAGTAATTTCTTCCCTTTAAAAGCTTAAAGCAGCAGCAGCAACAACAATGCCACATTTATATAACACTATGAGGTTTACAAAACATTTTCTTCACAACAGCCTAATTAGAGAGACAAGATATATACCTGTGAAATAGTTAAGTAACAATATAGGAGAAGCATTTGATCCCTGAGGGGCCAGAATGAATTTTATAAAAGAAAAGGATGGAATGTAGATTGGAGTTGGGCATTGATGAATAGGATTTGACTGAGTAGAGAGAATGACATTATAAGTAGGGGGAACAGGATGAGTAAAGAAGGTCAGAGACTGGACCGACCAAATGCCGCATTTTCAGGGAAGATGGGGGGAGAATCGCTTGTCTGACATGGAGAGTAGGCAGCATGGTACTAGATTACAAAAAGCTTTGAATGGTAGGTTTTGAAGTTCGGTTTAGATTGTACTCTGTAAAATCCACTAGGGAATAACTGGAAATTTTAAACAAGGGGATGCCATGATCATTTGGCATTTCAGAAAATTAATCTCATAATGGCATACAGAACAGATTGGTTTGTGGAGCGGAAGGAGTCTGGAGCCAGAGAGACGAGGAGTTAACCGAGATGAGACTGTTAACAGTAGTTATGAGACATAATCTGTTCATGAATCAGCATGTACTGAGAGTAAGTGTATGCATGAGGAGGGGGAGACAGGCAAGATTAGGGTTATAAGAAGTAAGAAGACAGTTGGAAACAAGTATTCCACTTTTTTAGCCTCAAGATTGAATAGGATTGCTGCATTTTTATGACACACATAATCAGAAGCCTGTTAAATGAACAAATGTTCATTTATCAACCTGTACAAATATAAACTGTTTTTGTCTTTTTCTACAACTTTCCAGAATTTCTGTTGATTTTTACCAATGAGAAGAAATGAAGTATCATTTCCTTTATCTTTAATCTTGCATCAAAGGATGCTTTTTTCCCAAGTGCCTAAACTGTACCTGTTTGTTTAGCAGGACCTATCTTTGAAACTTGCTCCATGGGTTCTACACAAGCACTGGATTTAAGCACCAGCTTTACTATATATTACTGTTGTGAATATTCCACTGCACAGAATTGACATAAATGTAAGCCAGTGACCTTTATGCTACACAATATAGTGAGTAGACAGAGAATTGCTGTATGAGTCAGGAGACCTGGATTTAAGTCCCCTTTATACTTGTGTAACCTCAAACAAGTCATTTAACTCCACTGAGTCTCTTTCTTCATGTCTAAAAAAGGTGGAAAATAATATTTGTGTTACTCAACTCTCAGAATTGACTTACAGAAAATGTTTTTTAGTCTTTAAAGTGTTATGTAAATAAGATTTTATTATGAAAATTTGAACAATTTCCTTTTGGCAGATTCTGGAAAATTTGTGACCGACACAATTTATAGGATAGGAATGCTTAATGATGGTGCCTGATCAGGGATTAACTACAGTAGACCCTATATAGATATTATCCTCTTTAGGAATAAATGGGGTCTAGCTGGCTGTTTATATTGTCATTGTTTTTTGTAGATATTTTTGGTTCTCTATAAATCCAAGATTTTTGCTTATAGTACCTTCTGTCCCCTCCTCTCTCCTCTCCTCCCCTTTCCTCTTCTTACTTCCCTTCCCTTCCCTTCTCTTCCCTTCCCTTCCCTTCCCCTCCCTTTCCTTCCTTTCCCTTCCCTTCTTTTCCCTTCCCTTCCCTTCCCTTCCCCAAATGCTATGATTATACGGGACCAAGAATTAGAGAGTGGTCAACACTGATCCAAACGAGTGGAACTTCTCATTGACAGTTGCCTCTACCTTAAGATGGACAGTTGGTTGTGAATGAAGTAGAACATCATGAGCATCTACAAAAGGAATTCTTTACCTTTTCTGTGTCATGGACTGCTCTGATAGTCTATAAGATTATCTATGGGCCTCTCTCAGAATAATGTTTTTAAATGCATAATATAAGATGACAGAGGGAACCAGATATATTGAAATGAAAGTTATCAAAATATTTTAATGGATTTGCATATCCTGGATTAGGAAGCCCTGTGCTAGATTTTTGTTCAACAAAAAACTCACTCCAGACTTCCTTGGTTTCCTACTAAAGTCAATGTGGTAATGAATACCGTGCCGGACTTGATGCCAGGGAAATCACAATTCAAATTTTACTTTTGACTCTTACTATTTACATGTTTGTGGGCATCTGGAGATTAGCATGGTGAGGAGAATGGGCTGATTGAAGCTTCAGGAATATTCTGACTTCCCCGCTATGATCAGTGAGTCAGAAATATATGAGAGAAAGAATAGCCAGTTATAGAAAAGTATGGCCAGAGAAGGAGTGTTTTTGAGAGGGAACCGGATTTCAGTAAATGTTAGAAGTTGAAAGAAGAGAAAAAGGAAAATGTCTTAAAATGGAAGGAAGTTTGTTAATTATACAGCAGGAGCACAATGGGAAAGCCATACAGATCCAGAGCTGTATTCTGTGAAAGTAAAATTGATGTAGACATGTCTAGGGGCATACATTCAGGATTGGGAAAAATTATTTGATTTCAAAATCAAAGGAAGCAGAAGTATGCTAACTTGATAATTACTGAGGAAAATGATCTTTAGATTGTAAACAACAAAATGTTTCAAAGGTAAGTGAAGAGATAGTAATAAAGCATTGAAGTGTCCTTGGTGAGTTAAGAAGACTAGGCCCCAACCAACTACATCCAAGGATACAAAATGTAATTGAGCAACTGATTGCTATTGGCTTTTCTTCCAAAAATCATGGAAAATAGAAAAGATATGCCTGTCACTTTAACTTTCAGTTTTCTGGTTGATTCTCTAAGACTCATAATTGCAAGGAAGATGCTAACCTAATCCATAGACAGTTTTCTCATCTGGAATTTCCCTGTGTATGAAATCACAGATCTGTTTTCTATTCTTATCCTTTTTGGAAAGACATTGACAAAACGGTACATGATAAAAGGAGAATCTTTAGCCTGGTAAGGTGAAAGGAAGATTTCACCTGCAGAAGAGGAGACTGAGTATTTGAAGTTTTGTAATGTGGAAGAGGGATTAGATTTGTATTTGGGCCCACAAGACAGCTGGGAACAGTGAATGAAAGTTGCAAAGAGAAAGATTGTTAACTCCATAGAAAGACAGTTAAAACTATCTAAAATTGTAATGGGATGCTTCAGGGAGTAGTGGATTCCCCATCATTGGAGTTGTTGGTATTGTTAGCGCACTCTCTTCAAGTTCAATGCTGAGACAAAATGAGGCATAGAAAGTCATTTTACAGAACTCTGAGTGAAGATAGAAGCATATTTTCTTTCACTTTCTTAATTTTTCTTGCTTTCTCCCCCTTACAACATGACTCATGTAGAAATGTGTTTTGCATGACTTCATATGCATAATGAGTATTATATTTCTGACTTTCTCAATGGGTGGAGAAAGGACTGGAGAGAGAGAGATAGAAAATCAGAAAAAGAAAAAAAAACATTAAAAAAAGGGAAAACAAAATGAAAGTCATTGAACAATTAATAAAAAGAGGTTTTCTTTACCTTAACATAATAAAGATATGTAGGAAGGATAAAGCAGTACTCTCTGGATTGAGTCTCCTTTCCATAAATCCTGTCTCATTCCTCCATTGACACAAAGCTTAGATTTCATAAGCATGAGAAGACTGAGCTATCATTAAATGCTTAAATTAGATTGCTATCCTAGAATTCTGCTATTGGTTAGATTTTTTTTTTACTATTAGGTGTCTTTTACTGAGCAAGATTTAGAGCTTTGGATAATACAAAAAGGACCAGTTTGGATCCATATATAATTTGTTTATAAGTAATAAAATAGCCAGTCCCCTGTAATCAATGAAAGTTGTTCTTGGGAAGAATTCATGGTAACCATGTTGATTGGGATGATCTTTCTGAGGGAACATCAGAGAAAAGATTATTAACCTGATATAGACAAGGACTACATAATTATCTTAATTCTGACAGAATGAAACTAAACATATTTTAAAAGGAGAATTAGGAAGAATTATTTATTTTTTACTATCGGCATTCTATTCAAGTTCTTGGTTTATTCAAGAATTATTTATAGAATATAAAAGTAAAGTTTTCATCAGCTTCACTTCTCAAATCTTTTTTTTTCTTTTAAATATATACTCAATTAGTATAATACAACAATTTGAGGATAAATGACTCACTTCTGTACTAGTTTCTTAGTGTTGGTAGGTAGATATTTGTCCTTAAATTTCATCTTCTGCCTGGTTAATGGAGAAAGCATTTCTATTAGGGAGTGTCCAATACAGGTCAATTTTTCAAAATAAAATTACACATGGCAATAGCAATTCAAAAGAGACCATTTCTTCCAGGAAAACAATAAAGTCAGTCTCTTTTGACCTTTCAAGGAAAATGAATTGGAGCTCATAATATCTATATGATGCTTATTTATCTGATTGGAAATAAAAACCAAGCAAGAAAGACAAGGATGAAGAGAAATTAAAGAAGAAGAAGAAAAAGAAAGAGTGAAGGAGAAAGAGAAAGGGAAGAGAGAAAAAGAAAGGGAGGAAAAGATAAAGGAAGGAATAAAAAAGAGAAAGATAAAGAAAAAATGAAGTAGGAAGGAATGAATAATAAAGAATGAAAGAAAAGAAAAAAGGAGGAAAAGAGAAGGAAATAAAGAAGAAAAAAGAAAGGAATAAGGAAAGAAAAGAAGGAAAGAAGCAAGCAAGCAAGAAGAGATGGAGGGAAGAAAAAAAGGAAGGAAAGAAAAAAGCTAGTTAGCCCTAAGATTGACTTGAATAATACCATATTTCAATTGTGAAGATTTAGTTTCTGCTTTTGTTCCTGTTCTGCTTGTTTGCTCCTGTCAGGACTAACTTCAGGGGTGACTAGAGAAATGGAGTGACAATGGCTTCTTTCCCTATTTATCAATTGATGTGTGCCATAACCAGGATTTTGGTTGTTACTGTGGTCCTATTGCAGGGATTTCTGCTGCTCCATCTGTGCTGTGCATGCCTCATTCTATTAAATTATCCATCTGTAGGATGTAGGTTATAACTTGCTGTGTTAGCAGTGATGTTGGTAATCTATTTATTCTTTGGTTGAAAGTGATTGTCCCCTATCTCTCCTTCCCTTTATTGCTAACCTTTCAAAAATAATTGTCTACACTCACTGCCTTTCTCTTATCTAAATTTATTCCTTTATTCCAGAAGATGAAGTGACATTTTAAGGATACTGAAGGTTAACTATTAAGGGTAACTGACGTTAGAGCTCTAGCAACTATTTCCTATCCAACATGACCTTGTAAATTCAACTTGCTCTTTATTCTAGAATCAAAACAGGAATTTTTGTTATTTCTAGAATGACTTTGTAGATTTGGTTGATGGAAGCTGGTGGAGGCTAGGGGGAGAAGATAATGGTGAGGGGATTGGTTCAGACTAAAAGTCAGTCTGTTAGAAGATATAGCATGGTAGGTGGAATCAAAAAGATCTGGCTTTAAATCCCATCTCTAACACTTACTAGCTAGAGTCTGGGCAAGTCATTTAATATTTCTAAGTCTCAACTTCCACATCTGTTAAAAGAGAGGGTTGACTTGAGAACTTCTAAGGTCCCCTCTCACTCTACATTTATAGTATTTTGACACTGTGTCTGAATACCTTTATACAGATAAAAGACTAATGGATTCCATATTTTTTAGAGTGTTTCTAATCTTTTAGGTTTCTACGGCTAGTGTTTTCTGTCATCTGTGGAAGTAATGGATAGTCTCCTGTTTCTGGAGTAGCCCATCAGAGTGGCCCATAGCCTAAATTATGAACCATAGAATATATTTTGTCTTTTCTACATTGCTGTGTGGCAAGGATGAAGCAGAGAATGTGTTAGGGAAGCACCTATAATGATGTCAGAAAGGGTTCTTTTGCTCATTTATCACTGATGGGTTTGGACTTGTAATGTGTTACCTGCATTCTCCCTTTAATGAGGACAATATATTCTTTCAACAGTGTGTGGCTCTTTGGAAAGTATTTTGATGAAAACTAGAGCAGGGGTGTGTGCATCTAGGCTGTTCAGAAGATGAAGGGCTTATGGGCAGGTGGAGACCATATGCTCAACCTAAGTCAGGCTGAATGATGAGCAAATATAGAGGCACTTCTGGTTGCACTTACTAGTTTCTTGGTGGTGATAGGTGTCATATAAATGCTAAACAAAAGAAAAAGAGATGCTCCAGCTCTATTTGCATTTCATATATTATTAACATATGCATCACCTCCAAACTATTTGGCCCTAACTTTTTACCTGGCATTTTTCTGACTAAATCTTGAGTCATTCGGTTCAATTATCTTCAGTTCAGTGGGGAAGTGGAGATTGAGAACACTACAAAAGAAATATGATTCCTGTCTTCAATGAGCTTAGAATCTTAAGTGGAGGGGCAAGGAAAAATTTTATAATTAGCAATCACAGAACAAGAAGGCTCAGTGTGAGAGCAGATAACGTTAAGTGCTAAATTCTGCAATGAATACACATAATGAAAGTCATGTAAGGGGAGATGATTATGCAATGGAGTAATGTGGGCTGTAGTAAAACCTTCAGGAAGGGTTCATGGAGAAGGTGGAACCTTCACTAAGCCTTGAAAGATAGGAAGGATTTTTTAAAAGTAGTAGCTATTCAATAAAACTTCAGATCTGGCTGGTGGTTCTGTTAATGACAAGGCAAGGCAGGGGGTACTACTGGGATGGAAAACTGAAAATAACACACTTTCTACTACTCATTGTATGGTACTTCTTGCTCTAGACTCTGACTGCTACTCTCTTCCTTCCTCATCTTCTGTCCTTTCTCTTATGATCTGGGATTATGAGACTGAGGTGTGAAGTGAGGACCATCTGAAGTAATCTCCATGTGGTAGTCTTTTCTCTCTTAATACCAGAGCCTTGTTATATAAAGCTCAATTTACTTCCTTTCATGAATCACCCTTTTCACAATGAATATTTCTGCCAGTAGCTTGGACTACAACCCATCTGTGCCTTTCTGAAATTTCCTGGCTTACTCATGCCTATTTCTTCCTAAAAATTCTCCATCAAGGGCCCATCCACATTCTAGGTCCTTTCTCTAGTTTGTTTGTCCCTCAATTCCCCTTTTCCAGTCACAGGTTAGTTTTTGGCTTTTTTTGGATATCATTTATGCTGCTTTTCTTATATAAATCCTCATTAGTAAAATGTTGAATACATTCACCATAAAAGAATAAATGTATGTGGTTGAGTTGTTTTAGACATGATTGACCTTGTGTGATCTCTTTTGGGCTTTTCTTGGTAAGGATACTGAAGTAGTTTGCATAGAGTTTTTTTTAAGCATGTATTAAGTGCTTACTATATTTGAGGCACTAAATATTGGGGCTTATAAAAAACATGATACAATTCTAGTCTTTGAAAAATTTACATCTAAATAGAGGAAGATAATATACATAGGGAAATGGCACTTAGGATTTCAGAGTCAGAATTGTGATGAGCTGCCCCTTAGGAAATCAATTTACAAACTGCCCAGAAGATGAAGTATCTACAGTGGCTATGGAGAAATGGCAAACTGGCTTAAATGGACATCTGGATTGGAACATGAAAACATATTCTGATCTAGGTCTGGGACCAGCTACATATGAGATTAGGACCCATATTAATCTTTGTTGAACAATATTGCAGTTCTGACATGGAGGAGGAAAAAGTTGTCTTTAATAAAAATAGTTGGCATTCTACTTTATGACTTACAAAGCATTTTACATATGTTTTCTCATTTGATCCAGATAACAATTCTGAAAGATAGGTGCTATTATTACTTCCATTTTACAAATGAGGAAAATGAGACTGAACAATTTTAGTGAGTTGTCCAGGGTCATATAGTCAATAAGTATCTAATGAGTCTTCATAACTTCAAATTTCAGCACTGTGTCCATTATGCCAAGTATTCTTGGCTTTAAATTTTGGACAACTTTTTGGATTCAATCTATTCTGACAAATTATTATAATTATACTCAATACTGAGAGATGAACATATAAAACTTCCCTTAGATTTTCCTGACTCTGAAAAACAGATGTATTTTTCCAGATACACTTGCAGAATACAGAATGTTCACTTGTGCTTAAGTTCATTTCATCTTCAACTCTTAGGCAATCCTACCAACTCATAGGGTCATCAGAACTGGAAAGACAAGATTCTAGTTTAAAAAGTTGCTGCTTTTCATTGAGGGGAAAAATCACCTGCTGCCAAAACACCTGCTGAAAGGATCTCTTACCTGCTGTGCGGTTTATTCCCACCTGCCTTCCCCCAACCTTCCCTACAGAAAGCTGAGATGAGACTGTGACTGTCCTTTTTGCAGGTAAACTATTTCCTTATGTTCAGATCAGGTCTCTTCTGTGTCTTGGTGGGGATGAAGAATCATGTTGATTTTCAAGAAATCTTTTGTATAGGCAGGTTATCACCTGCCCACTAACACCTGTTATAGCACCCAGCTAGGATAAAGTGATTACAGTCCTGGTTTACCGATTTGGACTAGGGCTTAGGGAGATACTGTAAGGGAGTAGTGGGGGGGAGAAGTTACAGTCAGTTCCTCACTATTCTCCATGTCCCCATGATACTAATCAAATTTACTAAGGTAAATGAAGAGAGACCTTTTACCACCACCAATATGCTCACAGCAGTGAACTTCTCCTTTTTGTTTCTTCACAGCTGCAGGAAGTTGATACTAGCTTGTTTCAGGAATGGGACACCACATACCCTTTGTTCCCAAAAAGATCTGTATCCCAAAGTAATCATTAAAGAGGGAAACGGACCCACATGTGCAAAAATGTTTGCAACAGTCCTCTTTGTAGTGGCAAGGATCTGGAAACTGAGTGGGTGCTCATCAGCTGCGGAATGGCTGAATAAGTTATGGTAAATGAATGTGATGGAATATTATTGTTCTATAAAAAATGACAAGCAAGCTGATTTCAGAAAAGTCTGGAAAGATTTACATGAACTAATACTGAATGAATTGAATAAAACCAAGAGAACATTTTACATATCAACAACAAGATTATATGATGATCAACTATGTTGGACTTGATTCTTTAATCATGTGGTGATCAAGGCAATTCCAATATACTTGGGATGGAAAATGCCATGAACATCCAGAGAGACAACTATGGAGATTGAACATGGATCAAAGCATACTATTTTCACCTTTTATTATTGTTGTTGTTTGTTTGCTTGTTTTTCTAATTTCTTATGTTTGTTGCCTTTTGATCTGATTTTTCTTGCACAACATGTCAAATATGGAAATATGTTTTAAAGAATTTTACACATTTCACCTATATCAGAATGCTTTCTGTCTTGGGGAGGGGAGAAGAAAGGGAGGAAAGGAGAAAAATTTGGAACACAAAGTTTTATCAAAATGAATGTTTAAAGCTATCTACACATATATTTGGGAAAAAAAGACCTATTTTAAAAAAAAGAAATGGACATCAGACTAAGAGATCTCTTTGTCTAATTAAATCCAAATAAAAAAGCTTTTCTTGCAATGGTCCTTTACCTGGGTATTTCCTAGGGATATGTTTCAGAAGGGCACATGAATTTGAATGGGAAAAGATTACACCTATAGTTTCACTATTATTTCCTTCAATTATTTAAAAACATACTTTTGAGAAATGGCCTGTGGGATGCAT
Source organism: Sminthopsis crassicaudata (assembly GCF_048593235.1). Classification (NCBI taxonomy): domain Eukaryota; kingdom Metazoa; phylum Chordata; class Mammalia; order Dasyuromorphia; family Dasyuridae; genus Sminthopsis; species Sminthopsis crassicaudata. Next base: position 579,864,239 of record NC_133617.1, on the reverse strand, counting down.
TAGATTGCCAAAGGGATACATGATATAAAAGATTAAGAAACTCTTGTTTATTGAGTGCCTGCAAATGTATCAAGGGTGTGTGTGTGTGTGTGTGTGTGTGTGTGTGTGTGTGTGTGTGTGTGTGTATATGTGTATGTGTACAAGTAGAAGCTGGGATTCGGAGGCAAAAACTGAACAGCCCTTATCCTCAAGAAATTAATTACATTCTACTGAAGAATGAAGGTACATGTACAACATGTACATAGATAATTAGTTTTTTAAAATTTTAATAGTTTTTATTTACCAGATATATTCATGGGTAATTTTACAACATTGATAATTGCCAAACCTTTTGTTCTAATTTTCCCCTCATCCCCCCCACCATGGCAGGTTGACCATTACATGTTAAAAAGTACATAGATAAATTAAATGCAAAATATATACAAAGTGGATTTAAAAATAATTTTATAGTAGAAGTTCCAAGAATTGGAAGATCAGGAAGGGATTCCTGAGAGAAACAATATCTGACCTTTGCTTTGAAGGAAACAAGGGATTCTGTGAGGAGAAATGAGGAGAGAGGACATTCCAGGGAGGGGAAACAACAGTTTGTTCAAAGACATGCAGAGGGGAGATTGGATTTCATAAGCAGGCAAATGTCAAGGAAGCCACCAAGTACCTAGATGTGTATTTGGAAAGTGACTTTACTATTACCCCAAGGAGATCTGGAGATTGTGAGTCTCCTACTACAAAATGGAAGGTGATTTTTCCCAGTCAGGACTCCCCAGGTTCTAGCTATAGAGTACTACATGCTAAATTTAGAATTCCAATTTAAAGATACAGAACATTCTCCATTTCAGAGAATTCTTGGCCATCCTTCAGAGAGACAGATGGGTAATTAGCAATTCTATCCATAAGATATGATGGATGAGTGTCTCAAGAAATCTTCAATAAATGCTGATGTTGCAAGGTCAAATGAATGGGGGAGAATGAAGAGACATTAGTGTTTATTTAGTTATGTTCAAGTCTTTGTGACCCTATTTGAGGTTTTTTTGCCAAAAATATTGGAGTGGTTTCCCGTTTCCTTCTCAACTTCATTTTATACATGAGGAAATTGAGGCAACCAGGGTTAAACGAGTTGCCCAGGATTACACAGCTAGTAAGTATTTGAGGCCAGATTTGAACTCAGTGAAATGAGTTTTCTTGACTTCAACCTAGACATTGTATCCAATGTACCATCTCTTTGACTTCAACCTGGACACTGTATCCAGTGTGCCACCTAAGAAAGATCAGTGTAGCTATCTATAAAGCTGGCCCTTCTGGTGAATTTATGGTTCAATCTAGCAGCTCGAGGAGGAGCAAACCAATACTGTATTTCCTCTGTGCTTGGTAGTAGTTTATGTGGTAGGGAAGAAGGACTCCATAATGTGATAGGAGACCTCTTGGACTGTTATGGAGAACTGAGAAGTTAGTTCAGTGGTAGGAAAGAAGCTTCTGGGAGAAAGAATTATAAAGGGATTTGGGCTGACCTTTTGCCATTTGATTACCTTTGTCATGAGCAAACCACTAGACTGCTTTTGGCCTCCCTTTCCCATTTCTATAAAAATCATAGGTTTATAATAGATGTCTTTTAAGAACCTTTCTATTTCTATGGTCCTGGTCTTTATTGCTAGACTCATCTAATCCCCATTGTCCCTAAGTGTCTACAACCACAGCCTGATCCATTCACGCAATACTTATCTCAGCAATTCTATAAAAGGTAACCCAGAAATAGCAAAAGTTGCAGTATTTGAGTACATGCCATGGCTGCTTGCATTTAGTCTTCTGTCTCTGTGGAGCCAGATCAACTTCATTTCTTTCTTTTAAGAAATTTCTTTTAAGAGCAGGGGCATGCCTGAGAAAGAAAAAAAAATTCGATTTCATTTAGACTTCTCATCCTATCAGTGAGTCTTGGAAAAGAGCGAGACTGATGACTTTGTTCAACTCTGACTCATTTAAATCCAATTCACACACAAGTCAAGACATCATCTTGTGATGTCATTGGTCCTCTTTGAAATGAAGAATAAACAACAGCAACCACATGCTATCCTTGTGGACAGACAAAGAAATGGGGCTTTGGGTAGGTATTAGTTAAGTGTTATAATAGCCGATTGATTTTCATCTTGGTAGGAAGCAGTGTAGTTCCATGAGTCCCTATTCTCAGCTCTATTCTTTTCAGTATTTCTATGATGATTTAGGCAAAGATAAAGATAGTATATTTTCAAATTTTCTGATAAATTAGTCCACAAGAATATATTAATTACCTGGCACTGTACCAGGCACTGAGGACATGAAATCAAAAGTGAAAACCAGACCTTGTTTTTATGGAACTTACCTATTGTTGTTTTTTTTTTTTTTTAATATATTTATTTTTAACAAAAAAAATTTGAGTTTCAAATATCTCTTTCAGCCCTCTGCCACCCATTGAGAAGGCAAGACATGTGATATCAATTCTAGATATGAAATCATGTAAAATATATTCATGGAGCTTACATTCTAATGGTGGAAGAAATATATGGCTATATACAAAATACAAATCACCTACAAAGTAAATTGTTTAGAGTAGGGTATAGGAAAGACATTAGTAGTTGGTGAGAGCCCGGAAAGATCTTACATAGAAAGTTGCTTGAGCTGAATTTTGAAGGAAACTAGGGAGAGTCTTCAATTTTGGAGATGGCTATTGGAAAGTCACAGAGATGGGAAGGGCCTAGATAACAGAAAGCCGGCATGACTTTATTATATAGTCCATAATGTATAATAAGGCTGGAAAGATTGGAGGTGTGAAGAGTTTCAAATGTCAAAGAGAAAAGTTTATATTTAATCTTAGTTCAGAGGAGAATTTAGTAATTTATAGAGTAATGGAGTGACATGGTCAACCTTGTGCTTTCAAAAATTTACTGGTGGCTCTTCAGTGGAGGAGTGAGATGGGGAGAAATTTTGCGTAAGACATTAGAAAGACATTACAATAGTTGAAGTAAGAGGTGATGAGGTCTTGAACTGGGGTTGCTCCTGTGCAAATGAAAGGGAGAGAAACTAATGGGAGTTGTAGAGATAAAAACAATAAGCACAAATCTTGGATAGGTGTTGTAAGGGAAAGTGAGAAGCTGAAGATGATACCAAGATTAGGGATCTAGGTGACTAGAGATGGTGAGGCCCTCAGCAGAAAGAGAAATTCAGAAGAAAGCTGGGTTTGGGATTCTGGGGGAAGATAGTGAAGTTCTGTTTTGTACATGTTGAGCTGAGGCATGGAAATGGAAGGCATAACTCATATGGTGTATGACAGTATCAGGTTCTAAAAAGGTCTGGAGAGGGTGGAATTGTGGACTAAATCTAACAAGATATTTAGGAAGCAAAAAATAGAATATCTTATTCTTGGGTTCTCCAAGTCCATGATGCAATCCAGGATGGGGAGAAAAAACTGGGAGTTTTTTCTAGCTTTATATGAGTCACAATGCAATATGGTTATTCAAATTGCAACTGGATTTCAGGCTACTTTGTTAGGAGTGTGGTATTTAGAACATGAGAGCATATGGTCCCTTAGTACTACATGAATCAGGTCACTAACAGAACATTGAACCCAATTCTCACTACTTCACTGTAGGAGGAGTATTGATGAGCTGAACTGAATTGTGAGGAAAATTCCATCACTACAATGATGGATAGGATGGATAGGATGCAAAATTATTCCATTTTAGTACAGGTCAAAAGAACAAAGGATGGCTAGCCTGAAGAAGAGAGGATTGGGGCTGAGGATGAAGCAGGGAGGGTGTATTTAGAACACGAGAGCATATGGTCCCTTAGTACTACATGAGTCAGGTCACTAACAGAACATTGAACCCAATTCTCACTACTTCACTGTAGGAGGAGTATTGATGAGCTGAACTGAATTGTGAGGAAAATTCCATCACTGCAATGATGGATAGGATGGATAGGATGCAAAATTATTCCATTTTAGTACAGGTCAAAAGAACAAAGGATGGCTAGCCTGAAGAAGAGAGGATTGGGGCTGGGGATGAAGCAGGGAGGGTGTGATAGATGTGGGTTAGCCATTTCGGAATCAAGAGATGGATTTGAATTCTTCCCTTGCTTCTTTTTTCTTTTTTTAAATTTTATTTTAATAGTATATTATTTTTCCAATTACACATAAAGGTAGTTTTTAACTTTCATTTTTGTAAGGTTTTGAGTTCCACTTTTTTCTTCCTCCCTCCCTCCCTTTTCTACTCCCTTACCATTCTAGTAAGCAATCTGATATAAATTATACATGTACATTAATTTTATATTTCCATATAAGTCATGTTGGGTAAAAATTGGAACAAAAGGGAAAAATCACCAGAAAGAAAAAAGCAAAAGAAAAAAAGAAAGAAGAAAATATGCTTCTATCTGCAAATAGTATCTAGGTATGATTGGCATTTTCCATCCCAAGTCCATTAGAATTGTCTTGAATCACTGTATTGCTGAGAAGAGCTAAACCTATCTTAGTTAATCATCACATAATCTTGCTGTTACTGTGTGCAATGTTCTTCTGGTTCTGGTCACTTCACTCAGCATGAGTTCATGTAAGTCTTTCCATTTCTGATAGAACAATAAAATTCCATCACATTAATATACTATAACTTATGGTTAATTATGGTATACATATGTTGTACATCTTAATTGATGGACATCCACTCAATTTCCAATTTTTTTTGCCACCACAAACTGTCTTTGCTTCTTAATATCTATATGACTTTGGGCAAATCATTTCCTATCTAAAACTGGAAGAGATTATAGGGACTTTCTACTCCAAATTTTCTCATTTTAGAAATGAGAAAACCATCCTGGGGCAGAAATTAAATGACTTGCCTAAAATCATACAAGTAGAAATAATCTCTCTGGGCTTCAGTTCCTTCGTCTGGGAAAAGAAGAAGGTGTCCTCTGAGGTCATTTTGAGCTCTAATCAAGGATCTTGGGGAACCTACAGAACAACGTTTTGCTTTCCAGTTAGAGCCATCCCAATGAAAATGAGAAGCCTCAAGAAATAGTGGGCTATCCCTCCTCTCACCCATAGTCTTTAAGCAAAATCTGGATGCTCATTTGTTTGGCATGTTGATCAAGGGATTTGGATGGAGGTGAGAGTAGGGGGTTGTCAGTTGTACTTGATGACTCCTCAGGACTTTTCCAGGCCTAAGATTCTGTGATTCACACTGTTTACTCTGTAGACAGTGTGAATGATTCTTGATGTTAAGCCTTAGAGCTTCTCCATCTCAGCTTTGTCATTGTTACGATTGGAATGGGTGTCATTTGTTTTATATCTGTGCTGTGGATATGAATGAAAGGTTAGGAAGGCCTTTTTTTAAGATCAAAGGAGGAAATAGGTGGCAATGACATGGAACCCTATTTATCCACCCTGTGGGAAAGGGAATGGGGTTTATACAAGCTGACACTTGTATAGATAGAATATATTTAAGCAAGGGGAGAGGAGAGGATAGCCAGGAATTAGTTATTTCTCAGGCACAACAGCAGGGATTTGAATGACATAATACCTGGGGATGAGGTGATGGCAAGGTCTTGGTTATACTCCATGCCTACAGGCACTGTGTGCCATGAGGTATCTTCTTTTGACCAGAGGCCATATGTATCTAGAAACAAAATTTCTGAAAATAATAATTTCATTTCTTCTCATGACTCCAAGGGAGAATACAAGAGGGAGGCAGAAGATACTTTTCCTATTTACATTTAGTTCACTGGAAGCAAGCCTGGAGGAGGGAAAACTGAATATAATATGTAATTTTTTTAGTCCTTGAGAAAAGACTGAGATGGTTTCACTTTGCATCATTATTATCTAATCTATAGCTTTTTTGTTCCACATACTGCAAATTGTCACATGTCCCTTGTAGGGAAAAGATTATTCTGTTTATAAATGAACACTAATCAATAAAACAGGACCTCAGCCAAAATATGACCATATGGAGAGCTATATTACTATTTCTGTAATGGAGAAGGGAGGAGGAGACACAAGATGATTCCCATAAGTCTGAGTTATAAAGAGAGCATTAAAAATACCCATAAGCTCATAGGAGGTACATATAAAATGGAAGGTCCCCAGTGAGAAATTCTCTGGAACTTGGCACTATTATGTGATAGATTCCTGTAATTTCACCCAAGATGCAGATGTTGTCAAGGCTGTTGAATAAATTAAAAGAGATGAAAACCCTTTGCTTCCTCAATGTTGCCTAGAGCAATATAGAATCTGTGGAGTGAATTCTGTTATATTCTGAAGTTGGATGGAAAGCCTGACTTTGTCTCAGGGTAGCATGTATAGACCAAGGGGAACTCATCAAAGTCTGGTGGTGAGTTAATATTAGTGACAATTGCCATTTTCCATAGTTGTTTACAGTATGTGAAGTGTTTTATATACATTAAAGGCACTTGAGGCTTATAACTTTTTTATTCTGATTTTACATGTAAGGAAATTGAGGCCTTTGAGAGGTTAATGAACTTGCCCATGACACATAAGCACTAATAGTCAGAAATAAGATTTGAACTTAGCTCTTCCTGGCATTAAGTTCAGCAACTGTATTCATTACTACTCAAATTTTAACAGGAAGTCCAGGAATTTATGAACCAAGGAAGTGTGTAGTGGTTTCCTGTTGAATAAAGGGTTGAGACCAGGGGTTCCTAACTTGGGAGATGCAAATCCATTAAAAATATTTTGATAACTTTAATTTCAATATATTTGGTTTCCTTTGTCATCTTACTTTATGCATTTAAAAACATCACTCTGAGAGAGGCCCATAGATTTCCCCAGACTGCCAGAGGCATCCATGATGCAGAGAAGGTAAAGAACTCCTTCTGTAGATGCTCAGGATGTTCTACTGTATTCATCACCACATACCTGTCCTAAGGCAGAGGCAACAGTCAATGGAAGAATTTACTAATTAGATCAATATTGACCAAATTCTCTAATTGGCCTATTACAACCAAAGCAGTTGTGGAAATGAAGGGAAGGGATGGAAAGGGATGGGGAATAATTGGAAGGAAAAGGAAGGAAAGGAAAAGGAAGGGAAAAGAAGAAAATGTAGAAGAAGAGGAAAAGGAAGAGAAAAAGGAAGAGAAGAGAGAAGGGAAGGGAAAGGAAGGGAAAGAGAAAAGGGAAGGAAAATGAAAAGGATGGAGGAAAATAAAGAAAAGGAGAGGGATGGGGAGAAGCATTTGTTAAATGCCTTCTCTGTGCCACATACTATGCTAAGCACTTTACAAAAATGATCTCTTTTGATCCTCATAACAACCTTGTGAGCTTGGTGCTATTAATGCAAGTATAGGTTGTTATACACCCATTTTACAATTGAGAAACTGAACCAGTTTAAGTGACTTCCTCAGGGTCACAAACTAGTCAGTGTCTGAGTCTAGATTTGAATTCTGGCTTTCCTGATTCCACAGTCAATATCCCAATCACTTCATCACTGACTCCCTCAGCTGACATTTACCTAATGTTTCAATCAGTTATGAAGTGCTTTGTGCCTATTGTTCTTTTGTTCCTCACCACATGTTCATGAACTTAGTGACATAAATATTATTGACCCTGTTCTCCAGAAAAGTAATGTTAAGGTTAGAGAGGTAACACAGCATCCCTCATAGGATTAGGATTCAAACCAAACTCAGTACTCTTTTACCTGGAACCACCTGCTTGGATGGAGACATCCAGGAATTCACAATTGTCAACCCCAAGAAGAAGATGCCTGGATTTGGAGGAAGTATGTTCACCTTAAGGAAAACATCAACAGCTGCAGCCATAACAAATAATATTTCCAGGAACTAGTCAGTTATTTCCATCATTTTCTCTCTCCAGATGGATCAAACTCAGACTCAGACTTCCTTGAGTCTGTCTCAACCATTTCCCTTTATAGACAGTCCACATGTCTAAGCTATAAAATCTCTTCTCTTAGTGTCCCTTACTAGAAGGTGTATCAGAGTTTTGTGATGCTTTTTCTCCCCAATAAAGTTCATTGATTTCTCCTCCGAATAATACGGGGCTTTTTCCATTGCCCTTTTGACACCAAATTAAACTTTAATTCAGGCTGAGGAGAAAGCACTGGGCAGGCTGAGGAGCCCCACTGAACCATCAATGAGATCTTCTGGGAGTTAATTATGCTGTAACTCTTTTGCTGTTTGGAGCTCATTAATTCCCTTCCCCCTCTTCCCTTCTCTCCTTTAAACTGTTCAGTTATTTCCAGCTAAAGGCTGTTCATCGTCTGGAAGAGTCCCCTAGGACCAAACTGCTTACCCAACAGTAAGAGTAGCTCTTTCTGCTTCAGCTATAAAATGCCCTTCCTACAGGAGAGGGTTCTTTTGATGATAACGGCTTGGATTTGCATAATGTGGCTAAGAGCCCCTGTTCCCCGGCCTCACCAGGCAGGGTGGTAAAATCAACTGATCAGGGAGTCAGGCTAATCTATCTCTCTGGCATGTCATTAGCATAGGTGAACGCAAATCCACATCAAACCTGGTTCCTTTTTTAAAAGGCCATATTTACAGCCCATTAGTACCGAGGGCAAGTGAGAACAGGGAGATCAGTGGCAAGCATGTAATTCATCACAGTAATTAAATGGGTTTAAGTAGTGTACTAATCTTGAAGCAACTGAAAAGCTCCATTTTGACATCCTAACCTAAAGAAATAAAAGCTAGTAGAGGAAGAGCCCTCTCCTACAGCCAGTGTCAGTCTCTCTCATCTCCTAGGCATTGTTACTCTAGCTATTTCCCTGTATTAATTCAGCCTCTCTTTAAAAATCTTCTTCCACAATTTAACATTTTAGGTATATCCCTTAAACACATGATTTCAGAAATTCTTCATGAGGCCTTTTCCCATTTTCTGTATTTTGGGAACCTGAACAGTTCCAGCTTGAAGAGCATTTTTATGTCCAGTTCAGAATCTTCATTTACATTTGGATGTGATTTTAGAGTCTGATCCTGGACTCCCTTCTGTTACCTGCTTTGATTATAGTTTTGTGATCTAGGCAAAGGGAAAAGTCACCTAGATGTTTAGACTTTTCCTTTTGGCAGGCTTCCTTGCTCACAAAAGGCAGATTGCTGATATGGATTCTAGGGGCATCCAAAAGCAGAATCTGAGTGCTGGGGTGTTTGTCTGTACACTAAGGCATTTTTTTAGTTGTTGGTGCCAAAGTAGGGAGGTGCCTGGGATATAAGGACTCACTTCAGACACCCTCAAGAAGCAGCTGCCCATGAGAAGGAGAATGGCAGCTGTTTAATAGCACACGGCAACAGTACACACTAGTTTAAAGACGGGAAATGGAGAAGACCATATCCAATTGCAACCACAGTAGGGGGGAGAGGGGGAGAATTGTAGCAAGAAGGATGCAATCACTCTAGATGCAACACTCTGTCTTCTAACTTCAAGAAAGTTTATGAATTTCTTCTCATTTGAAAATAAAATATCTATTGTTATATGTTTATAAGCACTGGCTTATGAGAATAACCCCAAAAATCTCATCTGTAGAACAGAGACACCTCAGGAACAAATCCAAACACTGACTCCTACATTTTTGAAGCCCTAGTTCCAGGAAGGTAATACAGAAAAGTTCTTTGGGGTCAGTTAAAACTATTGTATTCATGACCTACTTTCCAAAAATCTCTAATTTATTCTACAGCCTTCAGGACCAGCCATAGATACAAACTTTCTGTATCTTTTTCCTAATATGACCTCATAAAGCTGTTATTTTTTTTTTTTCATTTTAGGGAAAAAACAAAAAAACAAAAAAACTTCACCATGCTACATATATGGTCTTTGAACCCATTAAAACCAATTGATGGATCTTGGGAAGGAGATCTGAGTTTGTTTTTACAATTTCTTTATATGTAATTTTTTTTTAGGCTGAAGATCTATGCTTTTTGTAGTGACACTTTTAGAATGGAAGCCTGGAAGCAACATCCTTCAAATAAGCATAAGACAAAAGGTAAAGGAAATCATAGCACTGGAAAGGACCTTAGAGTTTACTTAGTCCAAATCCCTTCATTTTATAAATGAAGATACTGAGGCATAGATCGATTAATTGACTTTTCTGAGGTCACTGAACTAATACATGCCAGAGACAGGATTTGAATACAGATCTTCCACCTGTATATCAAGGACTTGCCTATTAGACCATATTGCTTTCAAGGGGACATGGGTATTTCAAGAGATTCTTCTATTCAACACAATTATAATGGTTTGGCTGTAGTGGTCCTGTCATTAAAGTCTAGATATTTTCTATAGGAGAATCTCGACTTTGTAGAATTGGATAACTGCTGAGATTCAACATAAACTTTGGGAAAAAGGCCATTTCATAGAGAAAGTCAGGGTCTCTATGACAGGGGATTGCTTTTTTCCATAGAATGAAAAGAGAAAATTTAATGGTCCAATGGGAGCTTTCTTAAGTTAGGCAAAAGTGCCTAATGTGGTTTGGTAAAAGGAGTGGTGAATATTCAGATTAAGAATCTGGTTTCTGGATTATAAAACACAGCCTCAAAGACTTATAGCTGGACTTTAGAGGTCATCTAGACTGCTTCTTCTTGCATTTCATAGTTGAGAACTTATTTCCAGAGAGATTGGTCACTTGCCCAAATATATTCATACAGTAAATGTAGAGTTAGAATTTGTACACAGGCCACCAAATTCCACATCCATATCTCTTTCTACTAATCTTTAATACCTCTCCAAACTCTTTTGCATTTGAACCTTGAGCATACCTAGTAACCATAATAACGTTTTATGATAAGATTTTTTCTTCTGTTTGATTTCCAAATTTATATTAAGACCAGTCTCTATGTATTTCTGGGGTGGATACTTGGGCTGGTATTGTTGCTGATTTCTTAGGATATATTGTATTTTTTGTTGTTGTATTTTTTCTAGGCTCTCAGGGATAACTCAGTCTGAGAACCTCCAAATGTTCAGTTACAGGAACCAAAGTATTCTGATCCAGGGCAAGGTCTGAGCACTGATATTCTGGTGTGAACTCATTCAAAGCCTGACTTTGATTTAGGTGTGAATAATGGACTTGTGGGATGGCACCATTCAGAGTTTCAGTAAACTATTGCTGGATTCAGCTACTATCAGCTAATTTAAAAGTTTACCTTATTTAAAGTGACAAAGCTATTGGTTTTTCTTTGGTCTGGTATTCCTACCCTTGTTATTCTTCTTCAAGACCCCACTCTGCACCAAATTTGTTATATCTAAATTCTCTAAAGTTCTATTTAGGTTTTTAATTTATTTCATCTTGATCTTTTTGCTAAATTTATCTAGATCTAAGAGAGATACATTTAAGGCACTAAATGACATATTTGCTGCTCTCTTTGTACTACATTTTTCCTTTCTTAAGTGCTATTCCATTGTTTATAATAAAATGTATATACAAAGCATATATATACTATGTATATATATATGTAGAGAGAGAAATTATATAATTTAATCTGCTGTAGTGTTTTGAAGTGGTATAAAATAGTTTCTTTGTATTTTTATCATATATATATATATATGTGGTACCCTTGTCTGAGATAATGATTGTTATCCTCTACTTGTTGAGCTCACCTAAAGTATAATAATTTTTTTTAGTCCTTAACTTTAACTCAGTGAATCTTTAGTTTTCAGTATGTTTCTTATAGGCAACATATGAATGAATCTATGTTCTAACCCATTCTACTATCCTCTCTTTTGTCTCATTTATATTCATATTTACAATTTTAATAATACATACACTCATGCTTTTTTCTCTTCTTGCCTCTCAACCTCTTTATAAAGAAAAAAACAGAGTAATAAAAGAGAAAGCATACAATTAACTCTAGTGACCTGTAATTGAAACTATTTGTTTCTCCTCCATCGTCATTCTTCTCTTTCCCTTGCTCAAATTCAACTCACTGGTTCTTATCTTCCCTCCTTATTCTCCCTTTTACAAGCCATCTAAACTTTATGCAATTTGAATTACTTGTAACGGTTTTCTCTCTGACTCTGCTCTTCTTCCCTTCCTCTTCCCTACCCCATGTTTCCCCATTGACTTATATTACTATATCAAATTATTTGTTCATGAGTATGTATTCAAACTTACCTTGTCCAGTTCCTATAATAATGAGATTTATATCATGCTCACTTTCATCACTTTTTATTCCATGTTTGTATGTACCTACAAAAGTTATAACATTAAATAAGTACTACTCCTCATGTCATCCTTAATGTATTCTTCCCCCCATTTTTCCTTTCTTCTATTAAGATTGTCAGACAAAAACAAAATTATGCCCAATCCCTCTTTTACCTTATTTAATTTTCTCGGTCGCTTGAACATTTTCTTCTCCCTCTGATAGAAAATTAGTACTCCATCACTGTTTTCACCCTCGTATATGTTAAATGTATTTTTTTTGGTCTCTTTTCACTACTGTATCTCAGTTTAAAATATCTATTTAACTCTGGATTTTTTAAAAATAAATAGTGCTTGAGAATTCTCTATTTCATTAAATATTTATTTCCCCCCCGGAAGAATCATACACATTTTTACAAGGTAAGTTATTTTTGGTTATAATATTTTATATTGTATTTTGTAATATCATATTCCAAAAATTTCTCCCTTTTTAAGTAGTAAAAGTCAAGTCCTATGTGATGTCAACTGGTTACTTGGCACTTTTTCTTTCTTTCTGGCTATTTGTAGTATTTTTCCTTTGACATTGAGTTTGGCTGTTGCATTCATCAGAGTTTTCACTTCAGGATTTCTTTCACAGGTGGCTGGTGAATCCTTTATCTTTTAGTTTGCCCTCTGGGTCTAGTAAATCTGACACTTTTCATTTATGATTTCTTGAAACATGATATGTAGGTCTTGTTTTTGGTCATAATTTTCAAGGAGCCAGCCTATTTTCCAATTATCTCTTCTTGATCTGTTTTCCAGGTCAATTGTTTTTTATGTTAGATACTTCATGTGTCCTATTTTTTATGTTTTATTAGTATATTTTTATTGCCTCATGGAGTTACTGTGTTTTGTTTCATCTATTCTAATTTTCAGGGGCTATGTTGTGTTTTCTACCTTCTTTTCTAAGCCATTTATTCTCTTCCAAATCTTTTTTTCCAGAGCTCGTATTTTACTTCTATATAGTTGTGTGATCAATGATTGATTCTTGCAGATTCAGATTGCTAGGGGGAGCCAGAAGGCTTTGTGAAGGCATCACTTTCTCGGACATCAGCTCTGCTTCATGCTCCATGTCCTTCCCATTCCATTAATAGGGTCTGTTACTACAGCCACAGATCCATTTAAATATTTAACATAAATTATTCTTTAAAAGTGGATATTTCATTTAAAGATATAACAAAAGCAAACATACAAATATTTTTCCTATATACATTATATAGCTTTTTTTTGTGCCTGGGGAGAGTAAATTAAAAACTTAGGTCTGTTTCTATATAGCACCAAGTCTTTCAAGTTCACAGTCAGAAATGGCATGACTACCAAATGAATCCTCATATCAGTTCCTACTGGGCTGGAGTCCTGCTGGTCTATCCTAAAGGTCATCCTTCAGAGCATAGATGGTAGATTGCCTACAAAACTCAGCTTAGAATCTATTTCCTGGATTCCTATGATTTGTTCTCCTGATCTTTAAAAATTTACAAAGTTGGGGTAGCGAGGTGGCGCAGTGGATAGAGCACCAGCCCAGTCAGGAGGATCTAAGTTCAAATCTGGCCTCACACACTTAACACTTCCTAGCTGTGTGACCCTAGGCAAGTCACTTAGACCCAATTGCCTTAGGGAAAAAAATTCACAAAGTCAGAGACTTAGAAAGGAAAAGAACAACACAGAATCTAAGGACCAAGACCAATTTCTTGGTGCCTTGTGGCCTTGGAGGGAATAAAGCCCTAAGAATTCTCCCTGATTTAATATTTAGCGCTTTCTTCTGCTCTTTCATGTGTCCAATCTCAATGCCTGATGTACGTTTCTGGGTTATATAGCCTGCCCCTGCTTCCTCTTATGCTCTTGGAAGGAGTGATCAATGCCTTCTTTGATCTGACTACGAGTTTCTGGGTTCTGGTTCTTATCTTCCACTCCCCCTGGTCAAAATTGCTGTGAGCTTCTAAGCTGTTCCAAGATGGTGTTGGCTTTACTCCTGAATTGCTTTTCCCTGAACTTATAGCTTTCTTTTTGTGTAGTCCTGGGATAGATGAAGGAAATTAATTGATATTTTTCATCATAATTTTGATAATTTTTCAGTATGTTGCCTTTTGACAATAATTGCTAATATATATGTTGGAAAATTGAATTTTTCAATGACTTAACTGTCAACTCTCTTTTGTCAAAATACTAATGAAGTTGGTCTCAAATATGAGGATGATTCAGTATTCTTGGATTGGTTTTAAATATATCACTGAGTTATCACTTACAGAGCAATCTTATATCTTGACTATCATTCCTGTGAGAATTTAGACTATGTCTGCATGATGATGGGCCAGTTGTAGCCAGACCAAAATATATTCTGCCAATCAGACTAATTTGCTAGGGATTGTCTTACTGTCCCCCTGAGACACAACATTGATGCTGCCAGTTCTTTGCCCCACAGCTTTGCTGATCTGTTGGGCCTCAGAGTTAGAGCCAACTCTGTTTTTTCTGGTTCTTTTTACTTGAAGCACATGGATGCAAATTGAATCACCAACATTACCTCTCCAACCCCCAACAGATTGTATTGACCATCTGTGTGCATGGGAAGAAAAACGGCTGTGAGAAATCCAATTTTAAATTACTTGACTTTTAAATTACAGAAATTTCAATTGTTGAATGTCAAGGTCTTTTTAAAGCAATTCTAAAACAATGGACTACACAGAGCTGCCATCAAAGCCAATCCTTTTTGTGTTGTGTTAACAATGAAGTACAGTTGATATCTTCAGAAAGTTCTTCCCCCCCAAAAAAAATGTCTCAACATTCTGTTCACAAGCAGACATGGAATAATGTATGTCCAGCACACTGATAACAATTTTTTCTTTACATCTCTGTCATATGCATGCTCTGTTTTGTGTAGCCTGTGATCTGTATCAAATGTAGTTCAGAACTCTCACTAAAAGGCCAGGAATGAATACTTTTATCCGTTACACTCAGATGACCAATTGATCATTGTTCCATGGACAGAAGACATAAAAAGACATTGATTGTATTTCCTTCTTAGAAACTTAATATTTGAACACTGGCACCAACAGATCACAATAGCAAATCCCTTAGTCAAAGGATAGTATGCTTGAAGAATCTTACAAACCATAGCATAAAAAGTGAATAACTGAGAATTTTGTAATTCCATTAGATTTAACTAAAGTAGCCTATGTGCTTTTTTTGTGGTAATGATGCAAAGACCGTTTGATTTGGGGTTAGAAAAGCTGGCTTTGTGTCTGGCTCTGCCATTCGCTAGATGTGTGACTTTAACATTTCTGTGCCTCATTTTCTTCAAATGTAAAAAAGGGACACTAATACAAGTACTATATATAGCATACAGGTTAACAAAATATAAAAATTAGACATCATACAATTTAACCCATCTGAACAGAAATGTCCTATATAATTGATAACCTTGATGATGAGGAATTTCACTGCCTTAAAAGACAGCTCATTCTACTTTTAGATGTTTCTAGTTGCCAACAGAGCAGGTTGGTGGTATAGTGGATAGGGTACTGAGCAAAGAGCCAGGAAGAACTGAGTTCAGATCTGGGCTCAGACACTTACTAGCTGTGTGACCCTGAGCATATCAATTAATCCTATTTGCCTCAGTTTCCTCATCTGTAAAATGAGCTGGAGAAGAAAATGACAAATCACTCCAGTGTTTCTGCCAAGAAAATTCTCCAAAGCAGTCATAACAAATTGGATGTAATTAAAATGACTAAGCAACAGTAAAAAGTTATCCAGAAATTTCCCCTGACATTGAACTTAATTTGTCTATTTTTGTGTATTCCTCATTCTCCCCATGTTTCCAGTTGAGCTCTCTGAGTTGTTGTAATGATAAAATGAGCTTTCTGCAT
The DNA here is from genome assembly GCF_048593235.1 of Sminthopsis crassicaudata. Lineage (NCBI taxonomy): Eukaryota > Metazoa > Chordata > Mammalia > Dasyuromorphia > Dasyuridae > Sminthopsis > Sminthopsis crassicaudata. The sequence goes on along the minus strand of NC_133617.1, from coordinate 579,848,224 downwards.
CATAGATTTATGTTTCCATGCACACAGATGGTCAATACAATCTGCTGTGGGTTGGAGAGGTAATGTTGGTGGCTCAATTTGCATTAATGTGCTACAAGTAAAAGGAACCAGAAAATATAGATTGATTCAAATTTCAGAGCCCAATTAAAGATCTAAAACTAGTTAGTAAGGACCTCAGAAATTACCTAGCAATCTTGTTTTAAAATTGAGAAATTGAGGTCCAGGCATATCTTACAGAAAGTGCAGGGTGCTTGGAGAAATCTTGGCTATGAATAAATTTGTAATGTAGGAATACTTGCTTCACAGGGCTATGATGAGCATTAATTAAATGAGAACATATAAGTGAAAATGTACAAATTCTGATTGAAAGAAAGGTGTTTCTTTTTGCTTTAGAAGTTTTCCACATCATGGTTGGGAGATGAGATGGTCCCAGGACTGTGACCACTAACAATGTGTTCCTGAAATAGGACCCATCTCTTAGCACTTTATCTTGATGAAGCACTTTCCCAGGAACTATTTTTTTTAATGAATATTGTGTTAAACTGGGAAATTGAATAACATAAGGTAACTGTAGATTTCCATGCCAATTCTCAAGGTAATTCCTGAGAACACCAAGGGTTTAGTGTCATCTTTTAGTGGATTAGAATTGTTTAATCTGTTTAGTGACCTCCTGCCAGTCCATCTATTGGTGGAGACTCTAGACAAGGCCTAAATCCCATAGTCCAATTTTTCCCCTCACCTCCATTCTTTCCCTCTTCCTCTCTTATTCTTCTTAGATCTAGAGAATAAAGATGAGGAAGGGGCTGGATGGATACAGAAATACTCTACAATCATATAGATTGTGTCTTAGTCAATTGTTTTGGTCCTGCAGGGTCTCTGAAAATGAAAATGCACAGTAGTTTTCCATCTGATCACTCCCAACCAATGAGAAGAAGTAGGGTCTTCTATCCCTTCCTCCCTGGACAAACCACTGGTGATCTCTTCCCTATCTTCAGGTTTAGGGTTTCCTCATAGTTCTTTTAAGATTTGCAAATAGCTTTCTCTCTCTCTCTCTCTCTCTCTCTCTCTCTCTCTCTCTCTCTCTCTCCCTCTCTCCTCTCTCTCTCTCTCTCTCTCTCTCTCTCTCTCTCTCTCTCTCTCTCTCTCTCTCTCCTCTCTCTCTCTCTCTCTCTCTCTCTCTCTCTCTCTCTCTCTCTCTCTCTCTCTCACACACACACACACACACACACACACTCTGTCTGTCTGTCTCTGTCTTTCTGTCTCTCTCTGTTTTATATATATAATTTGATCTCACAACAACTCTGCGAGGTACTATTTTTGTTATTCCCATTTTTCAGATGAGGAAAAACTGAGGCTGAGAAAAATTAAGTGATTGATTCTTCCCAGGTTCACACAGGTAATACATGCAATGAGATGGGATTCACATTCAGATCTTCTTGAGTTCAGGTCCAACCCTCTAGAAATCATTCTACTTAGCTGCATATGTACAAATTTTGGAGATTGGGATGAGTGAAAGAGTCAGGACATCTCAGCAGCTTGTGTTGAGGGAATGCCACTTCTTTGATATCTCAAAATTTTTGTGTCTAGATAATGGATTCTAAATTCCAGAATCAAAATAGATTCTACAAATTTCCCTTTCCACATGTGTATATCCGTTTACAAATCTCAACTATAATAGACCTATTGACTTTCAACTGCCCCCAAACAATTTCTTCCTGAGCAGAGAAGATCTTTACTAATCTCTAGCTTCAGATGAGAAGAGAAGCTGGTCTTCCATGTTCCATTGAGTGTATCCCCTGAGAGGGTGATAGAAAAGGACAGACTGGACCACTTTCATCTGTACTAACATAAAGCAGTTCCTGCCTCCTGATGCCAGCCTAATCTCCCAATCCTGATGTGAAGAACCACCAATGCAAAGAGGAACACCATTCCTTTGACGGTAAGCTTTTCATCTCCTGCTTATTTTCTGTTTCTCGCATTGTACTTCCTTCCCTGGTACCTAAAAAAAAAATATACCCATGTTTCCCTCATCCAGAAAAAGTCCTCACTTGATTCTACCATTCTTCAATAACTATCATCCTTCTCTTCTGTGATTATGCTCCTTGAAAAATCTTTTCCCATTGGTGTCTCTATTTCCTCTCATTCTCTTGTTCTCCTTACAATCTTACTTCTAACCTTATTCCACCAAAACTCTCTCTCTCTCTCCAAAGATACTAATGATTTTTTTAAAGTTTCCAAATTCAATGGTCTTTTCTCAATCCTCATTCTCCCTGACCTCTTCGTAATCTTTGGTACTGTTAATCATCCTTTTCTCTAGGTTTTCAGGATATCTTTCTCTTCTGGTTCTCCTCCTATCTCTCCGACCACTCCTCAGTCTCTTTTGCTGGCTCCATATACAGATCACACCTTTTAACTATAGATGTTCCACCAGCTTCTGCCCTAGGTCCTCTTCTCTTCTTCTATACTACTTTATGTGGTGATCTTGTCAACTCCTTGGATTTAATTATCATCTCTATAGCTTGAAGAATCTCTACGTTTTTCAAATCTATCTTTCCTACTCTAACCTCTGGATTCATGTGTTCAACTGTCTTTCAGACACTTCAAATTGAATGTCTAATAGACATCTTAAAGTTAACATTCTAAAATATAGCTCATTATCTTTCCCCTGAACCGTCCTACCCTCTTACTTTCCCTATTTCTATCAGCAATATTACCTTCCCTGTTCCTCAGACATACAACTTAGGAGTCATCCTGAGCTCCTCATTGCTCTCAACTTTCTATGTTCAATCTGTTGCCAAGGCCTGGTGATTTAGTCTTCTTCCCCCTTCTTTCCTCTGACACTACTACCACTCTGGTACAGGCTCTCGTCACCTCAGACTGGGATTTTTGCAATAACCACCACTAGGTTCTGCCTGTCTCAAGTCTTTTCCTACTCCAACCCATCCTTCATTTATTCACCAAGGTGATTTTCCTAAAGCACAAGTCCAATCATGCCATCTTCCTACCTAAGAAACTCTGGTGGTTTCATAGTGCCCTCAAGGATCAGATGTGAAAATCTTGATTTGACATTCAATGTCCTTCATCACCTAGCCCTCTGCTCCATTTTTGATCTTCTAACATTTTACTCCTTGATTCTTTTCAGCTCATTGACATTGGCCTTCTAGCTTTTTCAAGAATAAGATATTTCATTACTTGACTCCAGTCTCTGTGGTAGACCTCCATTGCTGGAGCACTCTCCTCTGCTTCAACTATTGACCTCCCTGTCTTCCTGTCTTTTAGGAGGAGCTGATCCCAACTCCTCTGAATTCTAGTACCTTCCCTCTCTTAATTATTTCCCATTTATAGCTTGTTTATATACATTTGTTTGTTTGCTATATCTTTTATTAGATCAGGGTAGATTTTTTTTAACTTTTTTGTTGTTTTTAAATTTTTTCCAGTAAATTTATTTCTTTTTTAATGCACATTACTTGATGAATCATATTAGGAGAGAAAAATCAGAGTAAAAGAGAAAAAAACATGGGAGAGATTTTAAAAAATAGCATAGTGTGGTTGATTTACATTTAGTCTCCTTAGTTCTTTTTCTGATGAATATGGCATTTTCTGTCCAAAGTCTATTGAGATTGCTTTGGATCATTTAAACACTGACAAGAACCAAGTCTTACATAGTTGATCATTACACATTCTTGCTGTTATTGTGTACAATGTATTCCTGGTTCTGCTTTTTTTGCTCAGCATCAATTCATGTAAATTTTTCCAGGTCTTTCTAAAATCAATTTGTTCATCATTTTTTTTTTATACAGCAATAATATTCAATTATCTTCATATATCAAAACTTGTTCAGTCATTTCCCAATTGATGGGTATCTACTCACTTTCCAATTCTTTGCCACCACAAAAAGAGCTGCTGCAAACATTTTTGCACATATTCCTTGGGATACAGATCCAGTAATGTCACTGCTGAGTCAGATATGCTGTCTTTTACTTCTTTTTGTATTCCTAGTACTTAGCACAGTTCCTGGTACACTTAATAAATGTCAATTGATTGACAGACAAGGGGCTTATATCTGTTATTTTTTCTGATGTTCTATTGGTTATATTTCAATATTATTGGTTATATTTCAATAAATATAAATAAATTATATTTCAATGGTTATATTTCAATAAATATAAATATAAATAAATAAAAATATATTCAATATTCAATTGGTTATATTTCAATAAAACTCTTGTAATTATTTAGCCAAAAACCTAAGAAATAGTTCAGAGAGGGATTTCAGTGATACAGAATAATTTTATTGTTTTCACTCTTACTTACAGAGAATAATGAGGAGACAGTGAGGCCCTCTCCTGGATTCTTAAGAGAAGACTCCTTACTTTAAGCCTGCCTCTTACTCTATACCAGACTGATGATTGGATTTGGTGCCCCTAGGAGAATAAAATTAAGCTTATGGCAAAAGGAAAGTTAAAACTCAACTGGGCTCTGGAACAGTTTTTGGAAAAGGACTTAAGTGTAGGTTATCTTTTAAAGTTTATGTGACTAGGAGACAGACATAATAATGCCCATAAAAACTGAGTGAATGTGTGTGTGTGTGTGTGTGTGTGTGTGTGTGTGTAAGTGGGCTCTGAATAGAGAGCTAAGTGCTATGACAACTATATCCAGCCAAAACTGAGCCTTCAGATCATAGGACAATCTATGAATTCATTGGCCAACTTGTCTTACTGAACAACAAGTTTACAGTCTTTCTTCTGTCCTGGCACATTCTGTTGCTGGATGACCAGCTGGAGCAAAGTCTCCCAGCTGATGTAGTTGCCAAACCTCTAACTCACTGAGCTTTCCAGACAGTGTGGGAGGGGGAATGAGTGTTGTGTTTTGTAATTTTTACACGGGAGGGGAAAGCTCCATCCCTAGCTTTGTGTACTGCCCCTCTCCTTCACTTTCCCCTCATTCCTTTCTTCTGAACACTATGGAAGAGGAAAGTAATTGATTAATCCAATCCATTTGATTGGATTCTTATTTACATTTGAAGTATAGATATTTTCAAGAGAGAGAGAAGCAGAGAGATTAGGTTAATGGTGCAATATAATTGAGATCTTAAAGGAAATCTCTCAGCAAAGTATTCTTGAATTTTCATCTAAATTTTGCTACTGATTCTATAACCTAGAGTAAGCCTTGACCAAGGCCTCAGTTTCCATCTCTGTAAAAAAGGGGAGGGATTGGTTTTGTGTGTATCAAGATTAAGAATGTGCTAGTAAATGTTTAACCCCTGGCTTGTCAGGAAAAAAAAATGTATACATGATACACAAGTTTAATTTGCATTTTTAAACATTTCTCCATTACTTTATTAAGTTTATATAATCAACAAAATAATAAATCAAATTTTTATTTGTAGCATTTGCTGATTTCAGAAGGATAAATACTCCCATTGAACATTTAACAATTGATTGTCATACTCTGGTATGAGTTGGCATTCAGGGTACCCCTATAATTCTTTCTATTCCAAAGATTCTAGAATTTGCTGTCTTCTGGCAGAGGATCTAGATTTAGGGCTATCAATAATACGTAGGGAGCTTAGGTGTCACCTAGTCATAGGCTCATAGAATTATAGACCTAGATAGGCAAATTGGAGGTCACATAGTCCACACTGTTGTTTAGTCATGTTGGATTTTCTTGGCAAAGATGCCGGAGTGATTCTCCAATTCCTTCTCCAGATTATTTTACAGATGAGGAAACTGAGGCAAACAGAGTTAAATGGTTTGTGCAGGATCATACAACTAGTAGGTGTCTGTGGGCAGATTTGAACTCAGGAAGATGCATCTTCTCAACTGCAGCCCTGAAGCTCTATGCACTGTACTATCTAGTTGCCCTCTTAAGGTCACACAAGGTGCTAAATGACAGAACCAGGATTTGGACTGAGATTCTCTGACTCCATATTCAGCACTCTGTTGTACCTCACGGCAACCCCTTCTCCCCTCCCCGAATGACCTCATTAGTTCTATGAGTCCAGACTCTGGAGTAATCCAGACTGGTCCCCAGCTGGCAGAAGGGTTTGATCAAAAAGTGATAAAACATGCTCATGAAAAATGTAGTGTGGGCTGGGGCTGGGTGAGTTATGGCCCCATTTGGTGGCTACACACAGGTAAATCAGGCTGTAACTCATTTTGCCCCATCATGTTTTTTATTACTCTGTTTTAGTGTAGTTTAGAGAGGAAAAATCACCTTAGACAACAGATGTCTGAGCCTTAATTTTTTTTCTTCCTCTTGTCGTGTGGACAGGCCTAAGACCAAGCGGGCTGATGACTCATTGCTGTGGTATTACACACTACAAGATGAAGTGTGTGCTGTAGAAAGTGTGGGGCAGGATTTATCAGTTTGATTTCTCTCTTTGATGTATCAGGGCAGGCTACTTTCCTGATGGCTTCTGGCTAATTTCCAAGGCCCTCTACGCCATGAAAATCACTGTCTTAGGTTTTCTTGGCACATGAGCACATTTGCACTTGATTCTCAGACCTTTTGTATCAAGGATCTGGGGGGGATCTTGTAAATTTGTCCCCTCTGTGCCCCTTCTAATGTTTCATGGATCTCTTGTGAGAATGGATAGCTTCAAGCATATTACAGAGACAAGCAAGAAGAACAGATACTCACTTAGTAGAATCCATGTTTTTTAAGAGAGCATCCTTAGTTTGAATCCTTATTAAAAAAAAAATCATGTGTGAACTCACCCACAATTCCCTCTGCCAGGCCCTCATCTTCAAAATATTGATGTTTCAAGCCCTGGGGAGCAACAGAACTCTTCAAGACTCTCTTTTTCCATTAACAATTGAAACAAAAGCAACACGTATGGAGAGAAAAACCACAGAGTGGAGCCATTATTACTCTATCAGTAAATAAATGAATCCAGCTTTCTGTAGTGAAAAATCTATCATCTATTTGCATTATCCTATGTGAACAAAATCTCCCTGCTTCCACTGCATCACTGTGCTGTTATAAAATTTAAGAACAAAGGAAATAAAAAAGCTAATCATACTAGATTTCCAGACACCTTTCCAGAGGTTAAAAAATCAAGCTCATTTCTCATCACTCACCTATGTGTAATAAATAGCTTCCTTGGAAATTTGGATTTCCCAATAGCGTTCCCATTTCAGGTTTTCCCCTACTTTGGGAATCAGCCTCTGTCCTGATTGTTTTAATTTTCTGGCCAACCTGCTATGAGAAGCCAATTATGACTGTGATTATATTTTAAAATCTTTCTATCTAGCATCTCTCTGAGTGGCTATCCCTTTTAATATGATAGCTTGATAAGGTCTGGCCTGGGTTTTGGGGAGTGATCAGAAAAGTCTTCTTTTCTACTTGAATAGGATAACAATGTGGGCACGTGGAAAGGGACAAAGATGATTGATTTCCAGGTTGACAATGGAATCAGAACAATATATTCCAGGGGTTTGGCTGCCTTGTTGAACACATTTCCACCTTTTTCTAGGTGAATCTAATGTGACTTGCTGTGTTCAACTAAGAAAGTAGTGTCACTTGATTGTCTTCAGGCTAGTTGATCTCCCATAAGGACCTTTATGTTGACCTTATTCTTGGTCTGTTGTTTTAGACCTGCTCTTAGGAAAATCCTGTTCATTTTGCAATCATTACATTGTAGAAATATAGACTGTTAAGAACTAAAAGAACCTTAGAAATGATCTCAGGAACTTCCTTATTTTATTTGATTTATCTGAATTTTTTTTATTGATGTCTTTAGTTTTTTACTCTTTAATCACTTATTAGTCAACCCTCTTCTTCTTAGAACCCCATTGCAAAAAAGAAAAACAAGCTGATGCAAAGATGCCAACTATTAATGTTTGCAACAATTCACACTTGGCTGTCACTTCTTTACCAAGAGAAAGGAAGTACGTTTGATTGCTAACTCTCTGGATACAGGATTAGATATTGTATGTGATTTGATTTATGTGATGATTTACATTATTGGTGCCACTGTGTATGTATTGTAATTCTGCTTCAGTTTCCTTTACCCTGTATTAGTTTTTAAAAGTCTACCCATGGTTCTTTAAATTCTTCATGTTTATATGATAATATCTCATGTGATAATATTTTCTTATATTTATCATGGTTTGGTTTCCCAACTCATGACACTAATTTTTTTCCAGATTTTTGACACCATAAAGAATATAACTATGTAGTTTTGTATATCTAGAACCTTTCTTTCTGTCATTTACTTCTGTGATATATAGTTCTATCAGTAGAATAAGTTAAAGGGCCATAGATTTGAAACTGGAAGAAACCTCATACGCCATCAAATCCAACTCCTTCCCCCCATTTCTTTAATAGATAAGGAAACTGAGGCAGAAAGGGGTTAAATTACTTGCCCAGAGTCACATAGAAATTGTCTGAGTTGGAATTTAAACTCATGTTGTTGTGACTTCAAGTTCAATGCCTTAATTACTATGTAATGCTGACTCATGTTCAAGAGCTCAAAAGTTCAGTCACTTTTCTCACATAATTTCAGATTGTCAGAAGAATTTGACTGATTCAGAGCTCTACCAAGTTCAGAATCTCTCAGGCACTCCTAGTTCCTAGCTCTGACCTTTTAACTAGGAGGAAATAGAGGCACATAGAGATTGAAGTGATACTAATAAATTTCAGAGATAGAATATGATGTTGACAAATGGGATGTGTTCCAATAAATAACACACTTTCTCCAGAAATGTTTCATTCCTGGGGGAGGCATAGAGATATATGTCAGGACATAGATTTCTTTTCCTCTTTATGAACTACAGCTTTCAGGTTTCATTGTCTTGGAGGAAACTTGTCCGTTGATTGTTCCTCCCTTGTCCCTTCCTTCTAATGATGCAGAAGCTACATATGGTCCAAGTCAGTGACAGAGTCATAGTTAGAAACTTAAGTTTCTAAATAGGGAAAGTTTTACAAAATGGGTCCGAGTGTCTAGCCTCAAATGTAGCCTCTTATCAGAAGTTTAAGGCAGAGTCAATTAGAGTGAACACAAGGGAGTGGGTGGAAGATTGGGACTTCTCAGAGGAAATAGAAACCTTAGGAATACTGGAAGGAAAGTATTGGAAAGGAAGGGGAGGAACCCACTTGGGATGCAACCATAGGGATTAGAAAGTATGTCCATCTGATAACTTACTATTGCTTGAATAGTGAGCCCAACTGCTTCAGCTGCTAAGGGAAAGTAATGACATTCTTTAAATGGCAGTAGCCTCAAGCCAAGTTCTGTTGCTTATATTTTTGGCAACTGGTTCCTTTCCCACTTCTGGATGATCAGAAGAATAGTCTCCTCATTTGTATTTAGGTCTTGGCTTGCTATTAAAAGACTCATGTTTAATATATCAACATGGATTCGTTCTCCATATTCCTAACACTGACCCAACACTAAGGAGATAAAGCTTCTCCCAACTTCCTTCATGCTCAGATCATTCAAAGTTGAGATAGGATGTTAGAGGGTGAGAAAGGAGTTATATAGGTCAGCAGAGACTATGAATATAACCTCTTCTACTAACAAGTTATGTGTGTGATCACTGGCAAATTATCTAACTTTCCCCCAGTTCAGTTTCCCATCTGTAAAAGTGTGATGAGGTTACTTATGGTACCTGCTGCACTGATTTCTGAACCTTCTCTAGTCTGGCTTCTGATCTCATCATTCAAAGGAAATTGTCCTCTTCAAAGTCACCAATGATCTGTTTTGCCACATCCAGTGACCTGTTCTGAGTTCTCATCCCTTTTGACCCCTCTGTCGTTCATTGATCTCCTCTTTATTCTGCATGCTCTCTATTCTCTAGTTTTTCGTGATACTGTTCTGGTCTTTCTTTGCTTTTCTCACTTTACTCAGCATTCAATCTTCTTGATTGGGATCTTCATCCAGATCACACTCACTAACTGTGGACTTCTCCAAGGCTCTATCCTGGATCTTCCATTCTTCTTCCTCTATATTATGAAGCTTGGTGATATTTTCAGCTCCTATGAATTTCATTATTCATGATTCACAGATCTATATCTAGTCTTAGTTTCTTTCCTAACGTTAAGACTTACATAACAATTGCCTTTTGGACATCTTGAATTGAATGTCTCAAAGGCCTCTAAAATTCAGCATATCCAAAACAGGACTCAACTCTCCCCCTAAATTCTACTCACTTCTTTATTTTTAATTACTGTAGAGAACAATCACTAGTCACACAAGTATCATCCTTGAATTCTCACTCTTACTCCACACACCCATTTTCTTTTCAAGTCTTGGAGTTATTTCCTTCACAAAACCTTTGCCATACATCTCCATCCAATCCCCACTCATAGCTGCCACCTGAGAAAAGGATAGCCCTAAATCAGATTGCTGCAGTAACCTTCTAATTGCTATTTTTTGCTCCAAGTATCTCCACCCTTTAGTGCAACCTTCACTTAGCTACCAAAATTATTTTCTTAAAGAAAAGATATACCTGTTTCATCTTCTACTCATTATAAGCAGGCATTTAAAGTCCTATACAACCTGGCCCTTATTACTTTTTTCCAGTTTTCTTACATGTTATTCACTTCTACACATTTTGTGATGTAGCCATGTTGGTCTACCTGCTATTCTTCACACAGGACAAATGCTTTATATTATATCTTCATTTCTGCATGCCTTTGCACTTGTGCCCCATGCCTAGAATACTGTTCTCACTCTTCTACCTCAGATTGCCTGACTTCTTTTAAGACTCAGTTCAAATCCCACCTTCTGCAGATCCTTTTTCCTACTCTATCTTGTTACTAGTGCCTCTTCCCTGAGATCACCTTCCACCTGCTCTGTATATATCTTGTATATACATAATTATTAATATATTATTTCTCCATTAGAATAAAAGTTTCTTGAGAGCAGAGACTGTATTTTGCCTTTCTTTGTATTTCCAGGGTTTATCATAGTTCCTGTAAAATGTTAAGTGCTTGCTCAATGTTTGTTGATTGGCTGAAAAGGACAAGCTTAAAAATGTGTTATTAATTTTTAAATATTACATGTTATTGAAAAGTTATTTATGTAAAATGATTATGATTATTCCAAGGGGCTTTGCTCAGTCCAGGTTTTAGTATGGAATCCAAGGCTTCTACCATAACTCAGCTCCTCTTGACTCTCCATTAGTTAGTAGCACAGTAGACGGAGTGCTGGGCTTTAAATCATAAAAACTCATCTGCATGTGTTCAAATCTGGTTTCTGACACTTGGTAGTTGTGTGACCTTGAACAAATCACTTCACCCTGTTTTTCTCAGAATTCTCTTCTGTAAAATGAGCTGGAGAAGAAAATGGCATCTAGGAAATCACTCTAGTACCTTTGCCAAGAAATGGGGTCACAAAGAGTTGGACATGACTGAAATTACTGAAAAACAAATACAGGTAAGCATAGCATCTTCTCCATTTTGAATGCCTCTTTGACTACTGCTGGAATTAATATGACATTACCAATAACTTTGGTCAAGCAATTTATTTGGCTTTGCATATAGGCAACTCAACAAAATCTTTTGCTGTTCTTTCTATTGTTATTGAGAGAGAAAGTCAGATTATGGAATATAGATTAAGAACTAATCAATATAATAATACCTATTTGATTTTCATGATTATTATGAGCTAGCAGGATATACTGGAGAATACCTTAGTGTTAGCACTGGGAAGTCTTGTATTCAAGTTCTGCTTTACATGTATCTTATCTCTATAAGCATGGACATATCATTTTACCTTGCAAATAAATACTTTTTCATTCGTTATTGCCTAAAGCAATTCCTTAATATTGTAAATTATAGAGGAATTATTTATCTACATTAGGGAAAAAAAGGGTCTTTTATAGGAGTTTCCTACACCAATGAAACAACACACAAAGTATGTTTATAGTAACACAATGTAACATGTATAAAATATAGTACACAAAACATATGTATACACACTTATGCATGCATGCATGCATGTATTCTGTTATTTCCTTGGGAACTTATGACCAAGAAACTTTTCCTAATAGATAAATAGACACATATAGACATGTATGTATATTTGCATGAGATTATTGTCATAAATTCTACATTTATGTTCAGATTATAACATCAATATCTTACATTTAAAGTCAACATACACACATATATATATATATATGCATATATATCAAAAGTCAACTTTCCAAAGTACTTTTAAGTCTGTTGTATCTATAAATATTTGTTAAAAGCTTACATAGTAAACCTTGGGGTAGAGTCAGTGGGCATACTAACTTGACATCAGGAACATCTAAGTTCAAATCTTGCTCTGGATTCTTTTTAGCTGTGTGAACATCTAACTACTCATAGCCTTCATTTTCTCATTTATAAAATGGAAATAATAATAATACCTACTTCCTGTGGCTATTGTGAGGCTCCAATTAGATAATATGTAAAGTGATTTGTAAACCTTAACTATTTTAATAGTATTTTATTTGTCCAAATACATGCAAAGATAGTTTTCAACATTCACCTTTGCAAAACCTTGTGTCTGGAATGTCTTTCCCTTCCCTCCCTTCCCTTACGTGTCAGCAAGCAATCCATTATAGGTTAAACTTGTGCAATTCTCCTAAACATTTTCATATGTATCACATTGCACAAGAAACATCAGATCAAAGGGGAAAAATGAGGAAAAAAAAAGCAAACAAGCAAACAACAACCAAAACAAAGGTGAAAATACTATGCTTTGCTTCATATTCAGTCTTTATGGTGCTCTCTGTGGATGTGGATGGCACTTTCCATTCCAAGTCTACTAGAATTGCCTTGAATCACTTAATTGTTGAAAAGAGCCAAGTCGATCACAGTTGATCATCACATAATCTTGTTACCTTGTACAATGTTCTCTTGGTTCTGCTTATTTCACTCAATATCAATTCATATAAGTCTGTCTAGTCTTCTGAAATTAGCCTGCTTGTTATTTTTTAAAAAAATAACAATATTCTATTACATTCATATATCATAACTTATCCAGCCATTCCCCAGATGATGAACATTCAACTCAGTTTCCAGCTCCTTGCCACTACAAAAAGGGCTGCTGCAAATATGTGGGTCCTTTTCCCTTTTTTTTAATGTTCTCTTTGGGATGCAATACCCTTAAACCATAGCTATTAAAGGCAGCCATAAACATGGTGGATTGAGCTGCTGGACCTGCAGTGAAAAAGACTTGAATTCAAATGTGACCTCATAACAGCAACACAACTCTTAGCAAGTCATTTTACCTCTATTTGCCTTAGTTTCCTCTACTGTAAAATGGACATAATAATAGCACTTTCTTGTGGAGTTCAAATGAGATCATATCTGTATAGTGCTTAACACAATGTCTGGCACATATTGGTACTTAATAAATTCTCATTCTCTTCCTTACTAAGCAACATGCTGTATCCTCATAGCCAAATTGTGAGATATCCTTTATCAGTTAATGGACAATGTCGAGTACTTATTCTGGGCAAGACACCACAAATGTCCATTTGTACATTTGGGCAAGGACTAGGATATACAAAGATGAATAAACAAATGGCAGAACCACAAGTTTGACCCCAGTCTCCTGACTCTTACCCTCATGCTTTTCTTTTGGAACATTTTATCTTGATTCTGTGATTCCACAATATATTCCTAAACATCTTTATAGCAGGACCAGCCAATCCTATTTGAGTTCATATGACCTGCTATCCAGAATACTCCTGTGGCAGTGAAGAAGGTAGTAGGTTGTTCTGCAGTGACTTCATTTGCCTGTGAAGGAAGATAATAGATCTGGGTTAGAGTAAAACTAAAATGTGCCATTTTTTACCTATTAAATACACAGTAAATAGGAAGTTTTTTTTTCTTCCTCCTCAACATATGACTAGTTGGAATTTCCACTAGTGGATGTGGAACCCATGCTATAAATAACGTTTCTGTATAAATAGTGTGAGGAGGACCTTGGTGGAGAGAACACACTTGGTGTTTCAACATCAGCTGACATTCAGAGCATAGAAACAGAGGAACAATGGCATTAGATTAGACACCATGAATGCTTAGCACATCAAGAAGCCATGTTCCCACCATTTATCCATGGTCTCATTTTGTTGCAAAAACCTTGGTAAGCAGTTTCCCAAATAAATAATGCAAATAAGTACTTGTCACTTCAGATCCCAACAATTTAGCTGTCAGGCAAGTTCCCAGAATCCCTTCCTTTCTCTGCCATTTTCTGAAAACACAGTCTATGCTTCAACCCAGAAGAGGACTCTTTCCTGCCGCTCTTGTGCCTGCTACCCTGCCCACCCACCACAATCCCATGACATCAATGTTTCCTTAGTAATTCAAGGACTTCAAAGGAGAAAGGAGATGGGGGAGACAAAGAATGGGAAGGGGGGGAAGAATTCGCTTAAAATTCCATCTGTGAGGGCCTGTAAAGATTTCATAGCCTCTGATTTGGGGAGTTCAGTCAGCTTCAGGAACTGCTGAGCCTAAGGCAATAATAAAAGTTCAGAGGTGTTCCTTTTTCCTTTCTCCCACTTTCCTTTGTTCTGACTCCCCAGGTTTTATGTAGTCAGTGCACATAGACTAGTGTGTATGTATGTGTGTGTATGCATGTGCACATACATATAAAACTTTATTTTGTTTACTTTTTCTCTGAGAATACTAAGCAAATCAATGATACCTTTTCTGGTGTGAAGGAAACTTGCAATCTCTGAGATACCACAGGCCAAAATCCCCTTCCCTGACCACCATCCCTACCTATATGTTGTGTGCTCCTCTTAGAATTAAAATTCTTGAGGCCATTAAGCACTAAATATATACTATATATTATTATAATTATCATTAATTATAATAATAATGTTTATTATCTAGCAGTAGTAGCATTCCCAGTGTATAGTATAGTTAGTGACACATAGTAGATGTCTAATATATTATTTTTAATTTTTTATCTCTGACTCATTTTTATATTGATTACAGCCTGTAAAGTATCTTTCATCAAAAGTAATGTCTATTTCCAATAGATTTGTGATGGGAAGTGTCATTCACATCCAGAGAGAGAATTGTACAAAGTGAATATGGATCAAAGCATATTATTTTCACCTTTTTTGTTGTTCATTTGCTGGTTTTTTCCCTTTCTTGTGCTTTTCCCCTTTTTGATCTGATTTTTCTTGTGTGACATGATAAATATGAAAATATAGTTTTTTAATAATAGCTTTTTATTTTCAAATTTGTATTTTCAAAATACAAAATACATAAAAAGTCTTCACCATTTACTTCTGTAAAACTCTATGTTGCAAACTCTTCTTCCTCCCTCCCCTCATTCCTCTCCCCTAGATAACAAGCAATTAATATAAGTCAAACATGCAATTTCTTTATATATATTTCCATACTTATATTGTTGTATAAGAAATATCAGATCAAAAAGGAAAAAAATGAGAAAGGAAACAAAAAATAAGCAAATAATAATAAAAAGTTGAAAATACTATGTTGTAATCCAAATACAGTGCTTACTGTCTTCTTTCTGAGTGCAGATGATTCTCTCCATCACAAGTCTATTGGAATTGATCTGAATCATCTCGCTGTTGAAAAGAGCCATGATCATTATATAATCTTGCTGTTGCTGTATACAATGTTCTCTTGGTTTTACTCACTTCAATTAACATTAGTTCATGTAATTCTCTTCAGGCCTTTCTGAAATCATCCTGCTGATCATTTCTTATAGAACAATAATATTCCATAATATGTATATGCCATAACTTATTCAGCCATTCCCCAATTGATGGGCATCCATTCACTTTTCAGCTCCTTGCCGCTACAAAAAGGGCTGCTACAAACATTTTTGCACGTGTGAGTCCTTTTCCTTTTTTATGATCTCTTTGGTTACAGACCCAGTGGAGACACTGTTGGATCAAAGAGTATGCACAGTTTGGTAACCCTTTGGACATAGTTCCAAATTGCTCTCCAGAATGGTTGAATCACTCCCAATTCCATCAACAATGTATGAGTGTCCCAGTTTTCCCACATTCCTTTCAGCATTTTACTTTCTTCATCTGATTGTCTGTTCATATTCTTTGACCATTTATCAATCAGAGAATGGCTTATATTCTTATAAAGTTGAGTAAATTATCTATATATTTCAGTAATGAGGCCTTTATAGAACCCTTGGATGTAAAAATGTTTCCCTGCTTTCTGCTTCCTTTCTAATCTTGGCTGCATTAGTTTTGTTTGTACAAACCCTTTTTAATTTAATATAATAAAAATTATCCATTTTGCATTTCATAATGTTCTCTTGTTCTGCTTTGCCCATAAATTCCTTCCTTAACCACAGAACTGAGAGGTAGACTATCCCTTGTTGTCTTAATTTGCTTATAATATCACCCTTATGTATAAATCATGAACCCATTTCAACGTTACTTGGGTATAGAGTATTAGATGTTGGTCAATGTCTAGTTTCTGCCATGCTATTTTCCAATTTTCCCAGCAATTTTTGTCAAATAAAGAATTCTTATCTCAGAAGCTGGAGTTGTTGGGTTTATCAAACACCAGGTTACTATAGTCATTGACCATTGTGTTTTATCTATCATGGATCAACTACTCTATTTTTAGACAGTACCAAATGGTTTTGATGACCAATGCTTTATAATAAAATTTTAAGTCAGGTACAGCTAGACCATCTTCACTTGAATTTTAAAAATTAATTTCTTTGAAATTCTTGACTTTTGTTTTTCCAGATGAATTTTGTTATTATTTTTCTAGCTCTAAAAAGTAATTTTTGGCAGTTTGATTGATATGGCACTGAATAAGTAGATTGATTTAGGTAGAATTATTATCTTTATTATATCAACTCAGCCTACCTATGAGTACTTGATATTTTTCCAATTGTATAGTCTAACTTTATTTGTGTGGAAAGTGTTTTGTAATTGTCTTCAAATAATTCCTGATTTTGTCTTGGTGGATAGACTCCCAAATATTTTCTATTATCTACAGTAATTTTCAATGGAATTTCTTTTTTTATCTCAAGCTGCTGGACTTTGTTGGTATCCTATAGACATGCTAAACATTTATGTGAATTTATTTTGTATCCTGAAACTTTGCTAAAATTGTTAATTTTTCCTAGTAGTTTTTTTAGTTGGTTCCCTAGAATTCTCTAAGTATATCATCATATCATCTACAAAGAGTGATAATTTGATTTCCTTATTATTTGCTCTAATTCCTTTCATTTCTCTTTCTTCTCTTATTGCTAAAGCTAAAATTTCTAATACAATATTGAATAGTAACAGTGATAGTGGGCAACTTTGTTTCCCCTCTGATCTTATTGGATATGCTTCTAGTTTATCCTGAATATGGAAAAATATTTAGAAGAATTGTGTCTGTTTAACCTCTATAGAATTGCTTGCTCTCTTAGAGAGGAAGAGGGGAAGGGAGGGAGAGAAGGAGGAAAAGGTTTTGCAAAGGTGAATGCTGAAAACTACCTTTGCATGTACTTGGAAAATAAAATACTAGTTTTTTTTAAAAAAGGAATGATGTCTCTTTCCATGGCTTTTTGTAGAAATTGGCTTCCAAATACCAAAGATTCTTGTTAACTAAAATTTTATTTGGAATATGAAGGTGATAATCAAGACACTCTCACATTTAAAACTTTTACATGAAAGTCAGTTACAGGAATTGGACTAGGCTAGCAGGAAGAATCCATTTAAAGCTTATTACCTCTGGCATGGCTAGTCCTCTATTTTGAAGCAGCTGTATTGCAACGAATAGCTTAGAGTCAAGAAGACCTTAGTTAAAATTTGACTCTAGATACTTGTTAGTTGTATGATCCTGGGCAAGTCACTTAACTCTGCTGATCTAAGTTTTGTCAGCTATAAAATGAACTGGAGAAGGAAATGGCAAGCCACTGCCATTTCTGCCAAGAAAACCCCAAATGGGTCATGAAGAATTGATCATAACTGAAATAACTGAACAATAAAGTTCTTTAGATATGAAAAAGATCCACATCCCTCTAATGATTTTGCTCTATCCTGTTTGGAGTGTTTATAATAAGATTAGGCAAGAATTGCTCAGGATTAGGTACGTGGAAACTAATCTGTGTCATTGTACAGTACTACATCCATAGTGATGAGAACAAATATCCATAAAGTTGAATCAGAAATATCAGCTTTGATGCATTTGCATCTGCATTTCCAAATCCAAGATATAATAGCACTAAAACACTAGCCAAGAAGAATTCTGTACTCCTCAATTCCTTATTTTTTAGGGAAAGAATTTTCTCCTGCCCACTTTGGCAAAGAAAGCATCATAGCAGAGGAAAGAATTTGAGTTCTCCTTATTCTTCTGTCTTCTTAACATGTTTGGCAGAATTGGTGAGAACACTGTAGCTTTCTCAGGGTGTGATAAAGATGGCTTCATCATGGGGGAAGAAGCTCAGGCCCTAGAATTAGAGGCTTTGGGTTCAGATCCCTTCTCTGATGTCTTTTTTTTTTCATTTTCTTAGAGCAATTGGGTTAATTGACTTGCCCAGGGTGACACAGCTTGTAAGTGTCAAGTATCTACAGCCATACTTGAACTTAGGTCCGCCTGACTTCAGGGCTAGTGCTCAATGCATTGTAGCACCTTGCTGCCCCTACCTTTCAATCTAAGTGGGAGAAGACATAACCTCTCTGTTCCTCTGTTTGCTCATTTGTAAAATGAGAGGGTTTGGCTAGCTGGTGTATGAGGTGTCTTTTAGCTTTGGAGTAGAAGCATTTAACCTTGTGACTATGAGCTTAAAACAATATTTTGATAACTATTTCAATAGTTGATTTCATTGTAGTCCTATATATTTATACTTTTTAAAATATTCTTTTTTAAAGTAATATGTTGAATTTGTTATATACATTTGTTTAAAAGTGAAGTGTGTGGAACAGTGCTTCACAATTTCATACACAATTCTATTTTTTAAACATATATTTATTTCTGAACTTAAGAAATAAAAGAATAGAAAAATATGATTAGATATAAAAGTGCAAATCTATTATGTACTACTTGCTATTCATTTTAAAGTTATCATGTGAGTAAAAATTAATTTAAAATATTATGAGAAGTTCTGAAAAACTGCCAAAGGAATCCATGACACAAAAAAATCCAATGAACCACTGTGTAAAACTATGATTCCATGATTTCCTTTCCAAGAACTGTTTTATATCCTCTAGCTCATTTTCCATGTCATCCAAAAATTTTGATTGGATAGATTTGCCAAGTAAAAACACAGCTATGTTGTTGTTGCTACTATTCAGACATTTCAAATGTGTCCAATCCCATTTTGGGGTTTTCTTAGCAAAGATACTAGCATGCTTTGTCATCTCCTTCTACAACTCATTTTATAAATGAGGTAACTGAGGCAAACACGACCAAGTAACTTGTGCAGAGTCATACATCTAATAAGTGTCTGAGGCCAGATTTGAACTCAGGAAGATGAGTCCTCCTGCTGCCAGGACTAGAATTCTATCCACTGGGCCATCTAGCTGATAGCCAGATGACTTTGGGAAGGTGTAAAGATGGGCCTCTCCTACATTATAAATATTGATTCTTTTGTCCTATTGATATTGCAGCTAGAGAATACATCTTTCCTCCCAAAATTCTCCCTCTCAGTTTAGGTTGTTAGAGGGAAATAGGTTGTGGGAAGTATGCTAGTTCATTATAGCTTTCAGAAAGTATGAGCCCTATTATCACTATTGATCCTCACAAGATCCTTATGTAGTAAAGAAGAATTAGAATGAATCATTCACTTTACAGAGAGAAGAAACTAAGGTACCAAAACATGGAACCAAGAAACAAAACAAAACTGGGATGCTTTGAGTGCTCCTTTGAATACTTTATTCACTGGAACAGTGTTAGGATTACTAAGTGAGAACTCGGGTTGTCTGGACAGTGACAAGGTGAGAATTCAGGTTTTCTGGACAATTACAAGGTGAGAACTCAGGTTGACTTGATAGAGGGGGCAAGCTCATTGGCTGGGGTGGTTCACTTAGTAATCCTAACAGAACAGACTCCTTAAAGGAGTGCAATAACAAAGTACTTTCATTCCATAGACTTCAACCAGGTCTGTCTTCTTAAAAAGGGGGGAGGGGGATTTTAGAGGTATTTGGAAATATAGGGACAAGATCTTTAAAGTGTAGTTTGATAGCGCACCTGGGAACTTTCTCCCGACTCACCTCCAAATTCTCATGCAGAGAGCAACAACAACAACAAAAAAAACCCCAAAGCCTTGCTCCAGCCTGTCCCAGAGACACCTGTTTAATGTCTCCAGTGGGGCAGAGTATTGCTCATCCTCCAGCTATGCAGATTAACTTCCTTGTAAAAGCAGACTTGCCAATGTTCCCAGAAGGGATCTGTGGGGGTTTTTTAATTACAAAAAATTATGTTTATCAACTCAGAGCACGGCTTCTCTTAGTACGCTTCTACAAACTTGTCCCCTTTCTTTTGAAAGGACCAATCCTTTCATATTTGGTTTGGGAATCACTCAGAATTACATCAAAGTACCAGAATTCCTATTAGTTCTTCAGATTCCTGACTTTGGACAACAAATAGTTGAAATCTGAGAGGCCTCTTGGTGAGAAGCAAGTCATTGGACTACCCAGAAAAAACTAAATTCAAATCCCACCTCTGACACTTTGGGATTGTTTATGATCTTTGAGAATTTATCTACTAGAGAGTAATTTGTATCAACTCCCTAAATATCTTCTTTCTGTGTATATAACTATATATTTACATACATTGACTATTTTCCTTCTAATTCTAGTTACATTGTATGGCTATAGATATGTATTTGTATGTTTATCCACTTATATGTATAAATGTATGTAGGTAAACACACAATATTTAGAGATTTGATGAATAAGGAAAAGATTTCTCTAATAAATTGGCTTTGATTTCAAATTTCTCTGGTAAGTGAGCTGCAGAAATACATAGATAATATCTTGCATAAATACAAAATGTATAACATACATATATTAATATAAGCTAGTTAGTGATTTATTATAAGTGAATAAGACTGAGAAACATTTTCTATTTATATGTTGTCTCTGATTTGAAATTTCTCTGAGATATATATATATATCCATACCCACTGTATATCTTTTATCAGAGAAATTTATTGTAAGAATTTTCCCCTAGTTAACTGTTTTCCTACACACACTCACATACTTTAGGGATTTAATTGTTTTCCTTCTAATTCCAACTACATTGTGTGACTGTAGGCAAGTCTCTGAGTGAGAAATTTTCACCTTTCCACAATATTAATGTATATAATTTCTACCTCACAGGCCCATTTTAAGGCCCCCTTTTTAAGAAGACAGACCTGGTTGAAGTCTATGGAATGAAAGTACTTTGTTATTGCACTCCCTTAAGGAGTCTGTTCCAGTGAATAAAGTGCTCAAAGGAGCACTCAAAGCATCCCAGTTTTGTTTTGTTTCTTGGTTCCATGTTTTGGTACCTTAGTTTCCTCTCTCTGTAAAGTGAATGATTCATTCTGATTCTTCTTTACTACATAAGGATCTTGTGAGGATCAATAGTGATAGTAGGGCTCATACTTTCTGAAATCTATAATATATAAATATATTATATTTTACTTATTATTATTATTAAATATATATATAATATAATATAATCTATAACATAATGAACTCATAATGAAAGAAAGAATGTAAAGTGTTTCACAAACTTTAAACCTTGCACACATCACACATCAATATTACAGCTACTAAGGTGGCAAAAGCTCATCACACACGCCCTCCTTGCTCAGCTGCTCCTGGGATGCCTGGCACTCAGACCACTCAGCAGTGATCAAATCATTCTTCCCTTTCATTCTCTCTCAGAACTCGGGCAAGGCGTTCCAGGCTTACAGTCACAACAGGATTCCTTTTACCCTCAATCTACTTTTACCTTCTCTTTTTTTTCTGATTTTCTTTCTCTTTTTTCCTTCTTCCCTTTTCACTTCCTGTTGGTACCAATCACCATTGCCTGATTAGGTTGTCTAGTTCAGTGGCCTGGAGATGTCTAGAGAGAGAAAGCTTCTGATAGCCAGAAGATGAAGGGAGGGGGATGTGACTTCATTGGACGGGATGTCCCACATTCCTCAAGATTTCCCCCTTTTTCTTCCTCCTCCCCCAGTTCTAAGCATGGAGAATCTTTTGAGCATGTCTCTGAGTTGCTCATAAGTCACCCTCCGCCCATCCCAGCTTCCTGGGTTTCCTCTTCTGTGGAGGACCCAGCCCCAGGAATCAGAAGAATCCCAACCTTAGTAGGAGCCATGTTTGGATGCCTCACTCTCACTCAATTTTGAACAAAGCACCTTGCTACCATGGTGACAGTCATTATAACAATTCACAGTAGAGAGAGATAGCAGATTTTGTTCCACAGCAAGCCTCATTATTGATTTTGAAAAAATGACTTTTGCACATTGGAAGAAACACCAGAAGGGCTTCTGTTGAGCGTCAGCCAACATTCTGAGCTTTAGCGTACATTCAGGCTGGGCCAGCACTGGGTAGTAGGGCCCAGTGAGGAAAAGGACTGGTCTCTTAGGACGAAGGGAGGGTTGGACATGATGTCAGAGGGGGCCCACTAGGGCTGGCGGGATACTACCACACTGGAGTAGGTGGGAGGGGGAGTACAGGGAGGCCAACAAGGTTCTCTGGGGATTTCCAGACCAGGTCAATGCGCAGGCATTTGGGGTGAGTCAGTCTTCTGATAGCAATCTCTGAGTCCTGGCCTATCCTCCTCCCCCTGTTGTCACTTGGGTGGGTGTTAAGGGATGCTTGAAGGGGACACAAAGAGAGATGCACTAATGTTCCCAAAGTTTAGTGAAAAGGGGTTGGGTCAAAATTTTTAAAAAAGTCAAACTCTGCTACATTTAGTCAGGCAGATTTCTCCCCTCTCCCCCTCCGCCTGCCCCTTTCTCTTTTCCTCTATACTTTTAAGAACAAGGAAGTCACTCAGTCAGTCAGTAAGCACTTATTAAGTATTTAGTCTATGCCAGCCACTGTGCTAAGCACCAAGGATAAAAATATAATAAATGAAACAATCCTTTCTCAAAACAAGTTTACATTTGATTTAAGTGAGCTGATGGAACTGGGAACAGAGACAATCATTTCAGAAAGCAATGTGGTAATTCCTTTCATGTATGCATTATTGCCAAGTTTTCTTCCCACCCCCAAGTTCTGTAGGTTGTGATGATGTACAATAAGAGCTAGAAAGCTTTGTACCCTTTTTCTCAGTTATTCTTTACTGGGACTAAACTCTAGAAATGTCAACAAAAGATGTAAATAACATTTTAACAGCATTATTCATAACTATAAAAAACTGAAAAGAACCTCAATGTCTAGTGATTGAAAAATGACTAAAGAAATTGAAGTTTTGGAATAGAATGGAATATTATATCATAAGATACGAGAAGTACAAAGAATATAAAACTATAGGTGGTCCTTTATGATTAATATAATAATAGCTAGTATTTATATAATACTTTAAGATTTGCAAGTACGTTACCATTGTATCATATGATCTCCACGGCAATCCTGAGAAGTAGGTGCTATTATTATCTCCATTTAACAGATGGAAAACTGAGGCAGAGGATGATTGTGACTTTGCCCAGAGTCACACAGCTAGTAAGTGTTGTGCACGTGTGTATGCATGTGTGTTGTGGACTGCATTGTTAGAGGGAGTTTCATATCCAGGAGTTTCCTTGATCAAGGAAATCACCTACTCAGTCTCTATACTATCTTATTGAATTGTTGTCACTTAGGGTTACTAAGTGAAGAATAAACAAAAGAATAAGGGAAGGAAAGCATAAGATCCTTGGTCCGGACTGTTTTAGCCATAACTGTCTGCAGACACTCAGTGGGAGAGGCACTGAATTTTCTGCCTGGCACAACACAGAGAGACACACAGGAGTCACGACACATCCCTGTAGGATGGAATCAGAGACTCTCCATGTGCCTGGCAAAAGCAGGAAAACAACAACAGATCTAGGCTTTCTTCAACAACTTCAGTCTGAAAGGGTGACTGCACTTAAAAGTCACCGCTGAGACGTCCCAATCCAAAAAACAAAGGAGAAGATGATGATGATGGACCTTAAGTGACATGGGGAGTAGCATGGGACAGGAAAAATACTACTGACTTTAGAGCCTGGGGATCTGATCTTGATTGCCAACAGTTACTTTCTTGACCTTGGACAGGACCTTGGATGTCTCATTTAATTTCTCTGAACCACAGAATCTTCATCAATAAAGAAGGTTAGACTAGAAGGCCTTTCTTTGATGTTCTTTCTAATCCTAGATGTATCATCTATAACTTGTCAATGGTCACACAGAAACTGAAAATGGCTGTTCCTGTGGACCTCATCACCCTTTTTTCATTCTCATCCTAATTCTCTATAACATTGTGAGAAATATCCAAATATACTCCAAAGCATAGCGGCCTGGCCACTAGGCCAAAAAGATCTGGGTTCAAATCCTACCTTTAGTACATATTGACTTTGTGACTATGAATATGTCACTTAACACTTATAGTTCTAGATAACTCTAAGGGCAGGAGTTTCAGGGAAAAGACTGATCTGAATTGGTAAAGGGAATTTCTACACCTAAGAGCATATTAGAGCAGACTTCACCTGGATGCAGCTTTTGACTCATACGTCTAGAATATCCATATTACCTTCTAGGTAATATCAATTAGGAACATTTTTCATCTATGGATTTTCACGTATTTCATGTATGATTTTTATTGTGACATGACCTATTATTACCCAGACACAAATATATCATGGTCATATCACATGGTCTAAAAGTCAAAAGCTGCATCCAGGTGAAGTCTGCTCTAATATGGTTGGTAAGTGGTCTCCCTATACAACATTAACACTAATGTTAGACAGGTTTTCTGTTTGACTGTGCCTGTTTATGCTATACTTTCATCTATAGGAGTTGTAATCTCATTTCCAAAGTATTTAACATAAACTATAGAAAACTGCTCAAGGATAACCATCAAATCTTTTATTTATTCAACATGCAAATATCAAAACATTCATATTAATGAGTATGTTCAGACATAGGGACACACTATAGGAGTTTTCTCTTGCTGGTGTGGATGGATAAAGCTAAAATCTTGCCATAGGTTGTTATGAAAGAATAGAACTAGAACTAGGGTGGAAAGATTTGGGCTTTGTTCCAGAGCGCTGAAATTGAAGGATAGGCTTCTCTGCCTGTATCTTGGTGCCTAGCTTCCCATCCATCCCATGATCCTTGATAACTGATTCTCTCTCCTCCATTTTTTCCTAGGTCTGGGAGGTCAGGAACATTCTTCATGCTATGGTTTCTGGGGCTGAACTCTGGCAGCCATCCTGCTTCCCAAACAGTTGCACCCAACTGTGATTGACCTTCCTATATATACCTTACTACAGTTTCCTTGCACCAGGAACTAGAATTCCTAATCATAAATCTTCAAGGTAAAAAAATGATAATGATACAATAGGAAATAAGTTTTGTCTGAAATTCTTCATGTGAAAGGGATCTAGGCAGCTGGCTGAGCATATTTTGAAAAAAAAATGAAGTATCTCACCTAAATGCTATATGTTTTAAAACTCACATTGCAAAAGACTTGGTTTCATGGATGTGGATGATCCTCACTCCCCCTGAAGTCTCTTTTATGCTATAATAGAGCATTTTCTTGAGTTCTCACCACCACCCCAAATTACTGTTTGTGGGTCAATCACCTGGTAGCAGGTCTCTCTAATTTTACCTAAACCAGGCATAGAAAGACACTCACTAGACCTTTACTTAAAATCTCTGTAACTTGCTAAGTATGAGAACCTGTACTCTGTTAGCACCTATGTCCCATCACACCAGGAATCATCCAAAGAAGACTTCAATGGTGCTGCTGTCTACAACTCCCTTTTAACATATGCCCACAAGACATCCCCATCTCGTTCTGTAACTAGTGACCAGCAGGAATGTTTCCAAATAGATCAGTAGTCTCAGGGGAATCAATACTTCTGAGGCATGGGCAGTATTGGTTTGCATTTTCTACACAGACATTATCCATTCAGGAACACTAGTAATGAGGCCATTACCTTTGGAGAATGAGTCCCTTATGTATTCTGACAGGGCTGTGGACCAAAAGCAGTGATTCATCTTCAAATTATGCCCTCCTGCTTAGTATTCACAGCAGCTGTCTCAGTTACATATTCTTTCTTGATGGGAGGAAGAGACAGAGAACATGAGGGACTAAGGCCAAGCAACCCAGGCCCCAAGCTCGCCGTGATATTCCCTATTTCAGCAGGATATTTTGTAACCCAATTTGTTCCTCAAGACATTGTCACTGGAGGACTAATGTGTTTTGAATGCAAACCAAATAACC